>NC_087436.1:65310480-65610480 GCF_036321535.1 Camelus dromedarius
CTATCTACTATACCTCTACTTTGTCCAGATCTGGGTACATGGTCTCCTCTAGTTTCAAGGGTGTCTGGGAAAGAGGTTGTATACTTTGATAGCCTGAACAAATCAGGTCCACATTAGAAAAAAACTAACTAAAAACAGAGAAACAGGAGGAGAAACAGTACAGTGTAAGTAACTATATGTTGCCTATATGATATCATATTGTATAAATATTATATAGGCAGCAGGAATATTATATAGGTAACGTGACATGTAAACTCCAAGCCGCAAGAATAATTACTCACTTGTAGGTTACTGAACTAACCAAACATTTGCACCTTTGTGTCTCTTCCTATGATCTTTCTCTTTCTGTAAAGTCCACTCCTGCTCCCTTTACCCATCCTGCAAGATTCAGACAGGGACTTTCTCTTCTAGGTGTCAGGAGTCTCCTCAGAGTTCCCAGCACTCTGTGCTTAGGTTTACCATACTAAATTGCCGATAATCTAGTTTGAGATGTAAGATGCTCTCAAATTCCTTTTGTATGCTTAAATTCATTTATATGCTGTAAACGTTCTAAGATTTGTTTAAGCAGCATTCCTCCTAGACTGTCAGACCTTGAATAAGGAAATGAATCATAATAATCTCTTAATCTTTTGTGCATATGTAGCACACAGTGATTCAGACTCAGTTGTACCCCATATCAATCAGGTTTGCTGTCTTATGTTATGGTTTAAGAGAGATTATGTAGATCAAATACTTTAACCTAAAGAAATGATCCTGATGATAAAAAAATAATCTGTTAAATCAGTAACAGAATAACTGGAATGCAACTGATTTTCTAGAGTGCTTAAACACAACACAGAGGTATCTTCCATTTCAGTTATATGTGGAGTCCACCTGGAGCCTAGAGATTAGACTACCGAAGAGATAAAGGAGAAAAAAGGGTATGCATGTGAGAGGGGATGGCAGTGGGAGGCTTGTCAGGGGTATGCTCTTCTAAGTCCTCTCATCTTCCCACTTTTCACCTTAGCTCTGTTGCATGTTCTGGTTTTTGAACTGAGCCCATCCCCTCTTCTGGTTTTTCCATTCAATAGCTTTGTAACCAGTAGTGAACTAATTAACATCTATGCCTCAGTTACATTATCTGTGAAGTGAAGATAATAGCAAATATCTGGTAAAAGGTTAGTTGTATTAATTGGATCAATATATTAAAATGCTAAGAACAGCTCCTCACACATGCTAAGTATTTAAATAACAGTGGCTATTATTATTATTATTTAATTTATGCCTTTTTTTTTTTTTACCTCTGTGCTGTTTCTATGAAACAAGCAATAGAAAGAGACACACTTGATCCCAAAATAAAGTGTGTTTTTATAAAGCTGTACGAGCTGTTCTCAGTGCATCAGATCACATGAACACACCCTAAACCAAGTTCACAGAGATTTGGTGATGTGTAACTGTCTCTGATGTGAAGACAAAATTCAGTCCTAGATAAAAATAACTATTGGGTACACATGAGTTTTAAAGTTGTTGCTGGGAACATTCTGGTTTTGTTTTTGTTTTGTTTTATGTTATTTTGTTTTCATCTGCTGAGAAGTTTAATAAGGTTACATTTATACCAGGAAAGATTAGTTCTTGGTGTGGGTTTGGGTAACCTATGGACCTGAGTTTAAATCTGATTAGACTTCTTAGCTGTGTGTTCTTAGGGAAGTCACTGAACTTTGTCAACCTTGTTTGTGAAATAAAGATATTTATATATTCTTTGTTTTTTTGAGAATTTTTGTAAAAAATAGCTAAAATAAGATATATAAAGCACCTATAACAGTTCATGGCACGTAGTAGAAAAATAGTAAGTTTGTAAATGTAATAATTCTTACCATAATTAACCAAGCTCATAGTTAACTATGTGTTATAAATAACTAGAAGGCAATTTATTAATTTATAATTAAAACCATTACTACTTAGGAAACTATTGCTTCATATCTTCTAGTGAGTAAAATATATTTTTTATTTTTATTTTTTCATTGAACTATAATCAGTTTACAATGTTGTATTAATTTCTGGTGTACAGCATAGTGATTCAGTTATACATACATATATATTTCATATTCTTTTTCATTATAGGCTATTACAAAGTATTGATTATAGTTCCCTGTGCTATACAGTAGGACCTTGCTGTTTATTTATTTTATATATAATAGTTTCTGCAAATCCTGAATTCCCATTTTATCCCTCCATCTCCCCTTTACCCACCTGCCGTAACCACAAGTTTGTTTTTTTATGTCTGTTTCTGTTTTGTAAATAAGTTCATTTGTCTCTCTCTCTCTCTCTCTTTTCTTCTTTTTAAGATTCTCTTAAAATATCTGTTTAAAAGGATATCTATTTGGAGGAACAAAATCAAAAGAGTGATTGGTAATCATAGTCTCTGAGAAAGGGAAATTATTTTTATGGCAAAAATATTAAAGACATCACAATGATAACCTGATGCTTTTGTCTCCTCAAAAGGGATAAATGTTTACCCAAGTTTGGACAGACTGAGTCCTTAAAAGAGGATGTCTGTCCCGTGAACAATGCTCGAATGTGTCAGCTCCTTCTCACTGAAGCTCTTATGTCGAAGTCCTGACTTCACTGTGCCTGGGGTACCTATGCAGGAGGGGTAGTAGGAAGGGATTTTAGGATTATCTGCAGAAATGAAGGGAAGGAGGTTAGACTGAGCAAAGGAACAAGTTGAGCTCTTTGGCAGCACTAAGTGGATGCTCAGGCAACCCCACAGACGTATCCGGGGCATGAATCGCCCTTTAGATTTGCCCACCTTGAGGCAAGAGGCCCACGTTTTTACTGTCATGTTAATAAGCCTTTGGATGTGGGCTGCCCTGGGAAGAGGTTTGTGACTAATGGTGACATGATCCGTGCTCTTTAAGTGACGTAGTTCCCAAAGAGGAGTGACGACTTAAGAGTGCCTGCCAGCAGCAATTCCAGCCCTGTGATAGGGCTTCTGGGCGGTGCCACACAGCAGCTAACACACAGAAGGGTCATGACAGTTAATGGTAAAAGACTTCCCCTGTTAGAAGATGAAGTGCCACTTCAACAAGATGTAGCCCCAGCATAGCTGCTTTCCTAGTATTTTACTAGGGTAGATAAACACAGCCTTTGGCTCTAGTCAAGCATTTACTAATATAGTCTGTTCTTTTTAATCCCAGTCAATAAGTAGTGTCCAAACGGTTTGCATTTACATAGGAAGGAAAGAAGTTCACATATCATCTGGTCCCAGGACTAAGTTTATTTCCCTGCTGTTTGTCAGTGTTTGATCTGAAAGGACCATGGTAAGGTTGATATAACATATAATAACTAAAATGCTGATGACATCGATCTTTGCCTTGTTTCACATACATCTATGTAAAAGTATTTTATGAAAGGCAAACCACTATGAAATTGCTAATCAACATTTAGTGTAAATTACTGCATGTACTAATTAGTCCTATATGTAATTTTTGGGTTTTGCCAACTTTATCATTTCAGTTATTTTACTTTATTTTATTTACCCTTGGTGAATATGCCTTTCTGTTGCTTTTAACTTACTATTCATCTAAAACTGAAAGGCATTGGGAGTAGTGTGAAGAATATGTGATAATATTTTACACTCATGTATGTCTGAAGAAAAATGCCAATGGGTACAGCGTTTGTGGACATAGAATGGCTCTACATCATTGTGAATTTGTGAAAAACAGTTTCCTCTAATTTTCATCTTTAAAAATTTTATATTATCCCAGTGTCTAGATTTATTGTAAGCAGTTAAAGTCAGTGAAAGTCAAATGATCGAACATATATAGCAAAGTTTCTTTAAAGTATTGTACTATTGTTGCATGAACTTTAAGGTTATAGATTTATTAAGAATTGTAATGTAGAAGACATATGATTCTGACTTAAAAGGTGAAGTTTTAACTTATTACTTGAATAACATCAGAAGTTTTAAATCTATAATATATTCAAATATAGGCTATTGATGTTACTTTCTGAAGCGTTAACTTTGATCTAGGAACCCATGTTTAATTTTTCTGTCCACTAAACTTAAATAAAACTCTAAATCATACAATACTGAGAACAACTGGTACATCATTCTTCTCTACTGCTGAAAAAAAAATAAAATCTCATTCTGTGATGCATATAAAGTTATATAATTGCAGTCAACCTGCATAAAACAAGAAATGAATACATATAAATGGGATATAAATATGATAATTAGGCATTAATTTATGCCATTTTATATCTGTGAAATGTACAGATATATCATCTGATTCTCTTTGTCTACCACTATTGAGGAGTAAGCTGCAATTTGAGGGTATTTAATGTTGTTTATAGTAAATTAAGGGAATGAGACTCTTTTAGATAATTCAGTCATGGATATTTAATTTAAAAAATTATTTACAGTAAACTGGTGCTGCACCAAGTCAGTGTAGCTCAAGAGAACTATAAGATTTACATTAAAAAAACCCCAAAACTACATACTTTAAGCCTTCATGCAAACACAGTAACAGCCATAAAAACTTTCATATAAGGTTGAAGTACCAAACTTGTTAATCACAGACAACAGAGAGAATTCTGGGATACCATTAATTTAGATGAAGAAAATTATATATATATATTTTTTTTCAGTAACTTCCAACTGAAATTTACTTCCATATATATGTCAGGCAATGAATTATGGTAATACTAGTGATGCCTGTAACTTTTTCACTAGAAGAACTCACAGATACTTATTTTCATATCCCCATTACCCCAGTTGCAAATATATCCTAGTATCTTTTATTCTGATCATTATTTTGAAATTATAACAATTTATACATCTGACAATAATTTATTTAATACATTATCAAGATGCATATATTCAACTGTAGCACACTTCTAATATTGTAACTATATTTCATTATTATTGATTTCCTTTGTATTAATAGATATTTAAAACAGTTTAAAGCATTTATTATTTTATACCTTTTTAGAGAAATGCTTAAAAACATTGTTCTAAGAAAGGCCACAGGTTAATAAGATGGCCAAAGAAGCCCAAGGGTGGGGGGGATGAAAACCCAAACCAACCAAATGACAGACAGGCTGTTTGATAACAACTCTCAGGGAAGTTAGGATCAAAAAAGTGCCTCACTAAATTTGAGTCAGAAAACCCAGAAAATGATCCAAAAATCTAGAAAATGGCCTGCTTGTTTGATATCCATGTTGTGGCTACATTTGTGTGTAAGAGCTGAGAAGAGATGGTGTCTACTTGAGAAGAGAGCATTAGTACAGAGTAACACTCAATCTTTGAAACACGAAATGGTGGTCCATGATTGATATAATAATTAATTTGACATAAAAAAATAAGCTCTGACTTCAAGTAGATGTGAGTAAATCTGAAAAATATATATATTCCTCTGACATAAAATATGTTTATAAATTTAGTAATGTATCAGTTAATAAAAAAATATTTTATGATATATATTTTAATGTATTTATATATGTACACATTATCTCATGACCTTCCAGAACTCTTAATTCTGTACTGAAGACTGTGATAATTAAGCATTTCTAAATATTTTTTTAAGTGTGGAACCTTCTTTTCTTGAGCATAATATAGGAATACATAGAAAATCCTAGGTTAGAATTATAAAAGTAAAAACAAATTCTTCCGTGGCTACTCCTTGTCTTAACAAGCAGTAAGGATTTCAGGACAAGGCAGAAAAGATCAATAAGTGGAAGAGAGGACAGGTATTTCCAAGGCTAATTACTAAGTTCTCTGGAGAAGGGAGTGGAGTTTTCAGTGCCTGTACTGGAGGCCCTGAAAGCAAGAGTAGGATTTCGGGGGAGCTAGGAAGCTAGGGAGAAAGTAGCTTCAGTGTTTTATTTTGGGGAGTCAACAGGATCAAATCTGCTAAGAGTTACAAACAGGAGATGACTCTCTGCAAGAAGAGCCTGGCAGGGAGTTTCCAGAGCAGGCACAGTAGCCCTATCAGCCCTCCAATAACCTGGGCTGAGTCAGTGTCACTTCCAAGATCACCTGTCATCTGTAACACTTGTTACCCATCCTATTTTTTAATTTGAATATGTGCTTCCTTAGGGCTAATAAAGCTTATTATTAATAAAGCACACTCCAATTTCCATGAGAATATTTATATTATAAGCCAAGTTCCTGGGTCTTGAAAGAGAAAAAAGGTAGAAATAACCCAATTTTGAGAAAAAAATTTGGATACTGAGGTTTAGTTGATTGGAAGCTCAGTTATCTGCAAACAGTACACTGGAGTGAAATCTTAACCTGTGTTCATTGCAACTCAGGATGATAAAATAGAAATAGTAAAAGCCACCATTCACTGAATGCTTATTAGGAGTCAAGTGGTGTGATGGGAACTTCACCTGTATAGCTCATCTGTTTCTTACGGGAACTTAGGAAATGAGTATCATTGTCCTAGATTTACAAATGAAAAAGCCCTGATGCTTACAGAAATTGAGTAATTTGTTTTCCATCACTCAGCCACTAAGTGGCAGAGATAGATTTTAATTCTGATTCTTAAGATTCCAAACCTAGGCTCTAATAACTTGAATAGTTTGCCTCCATATTTAAAGCAAAAAAAAAAAGTGTTTTTATAAAGGGGTAATTAATTAGTTTTGAATATTACCTTCTTTCCCTGTTTTCCTGAGGTCTTGATTGCAGAACTATAGTTCTAAAATACATAGATGAGTTAATCAGTAAAATTTTGCACCAGTACAAACCAGCCACAAATTTAGGTTTCCAAACAGTAAGAGTTCCATTTTGTCAAAAAGAAAACTTGAGTCTGCAGTATTTTTTCATGGAAGGAGACAGAGCGTTGGGACCCAAAAGCTCAATCATGTATCATAGTTCTTTCCCTACTAACTTCATTATCTTAAGCACACATCACCTCACAATTCTGAGGCACAGTTTCTGTGTCCTTAACAGGGAGGACATCGGTATCTGCCTTGCAGTACATTGCAAGCCTATAAAGAGGCAATGAAAGGGACGCATCCAGAATGACTGTTCTTTTTGCAAACAGGACAGTTTAAAAGTCCAGTTTAATAAGACTAGCAGTTTTCGATCAAACTACCTAACTGAGAGACAGTTTAATTAACTGAGCACAGAGGCTTAACCTGTGCTGGGTATCCTGGTCTTTCACTTAAGAGTGACGGTACACGTTAAATTATATCATTCTATAAAAGATCAACTATAAGTGCAATTCCCTTATGTTTCAAATAAACCTTCAGGAGAGAGTGCCCCTGCAGAATTGCCACAGCTCTAAGTCTCACCTTTGATATGTCTTTATTGTTCTTCATTATAATTTTATTGATAAGGCCTTGACAAGAAATAGAGATCCTTTAACCTTACTTGTTAAGTAAAGGAAAATGCTTAAGCAGGAATTCATTACAGACCATGAACCTATAAAGTAGAAAACTAATATTCGTGACTTTATATTCACTGAAAAACCTTAACCTTTAGGAATCATTAGCTTTCCGGATAGTCCATAAAGTTAAACCGAGCAGCACAAGGGCAGATGTGGAGGATCAGAGAAGAGCGTAGATCATAAACGGCATCACCACTTAATGTTGCTTGAGCAACACTCTTCTCCAGGCTCTCGGCAAGTAGCAAAAAGTTTTCAGAGCGCAGGTTCCTCAAGGAATACTACCAGGGGAAGTAAGTTGCTTTCTAAAACAAAATAAAATGGCACGTCTCCCAGGGTATGTGGGATTTAATGTGTGGCTATGGAAGAACCCTTCCCATTCACTCTACTCCAGGGTATTGAGGCCAAGGGAAATGAGTTCTTAACTTCATTTGGGATTGTACAAAGCCTTCCTCTGTGTGTGTGTGTGTGTTTCAGTTTTCTTTTGCTTCAAAAATGTATCAAATGAACCACCTCAAACTTCAGAGTCTTAACATGAGAGTTCTTTTCCCTTACATCTGTGGGTTGGCTTGGTGGTTCTGCAGAGCTGGGCTGGGCTGGCGTGATCTTGACTCTTCTTGCTTCCATGCCTGAGTCAGCTGGCAGGCTGGCTGGAAGCTCACTGATCTAGAAGGACCTCATTTCTGCTGCACGTGTCCCTCACATCCCAGGAGGCTCAAATTTTATCTCACGCTGGTGACAGAATACAAGGGTGAGAAGACTAGATGTGCAAAAAGGCAAGCATGCAGTTTTCAAGCCTTTCCTTGTCCCATATTTGCTGACATCCAGTGACCAAAGCCAGTAACAGTGGGAGAGGACTACAAGATCACAGGGCAAAGTGTGTAGATATTGGGAAAACATTAATCCTGGTGATTAACATCGAATATTCTGGATAAAAGGGGAGAGTTGAAGATAAGAGTTAGGGTCACTGTCCTCACCCACCCTTGTGTTCCTCATAGGTTGTGGAAGCATCTCCTTTATTCACAGATACCAAACTAGCTGTAGTCTTGTTATTCATAAACGCTTTCCTTCCCAAGAGTTCTCCCAGAAGGGAGAAAAGGGGTTTGTTTTATTTTTTCAGGCTTGTTAAATTAACACATCATTCCAGAAAAGAAAGACATGAACCCTTTGTGAGATACAATCTTGATGTCGGATTTCTGTCTGAGCTACTCCCCATCTGAACCTACTCCAAGAATTGCTGATAGGACTTGACCCTTCCATCACCAATTTCCAAAAGCTTTTGGAGCCCACATTATGAGCTGATAATGAAGTTTTATTGCTGTAAATCACCCCTTAAATGCTTTATTTTTGGACACTGAGTCTCATTATAACTCGAAAATTATGCCTTCAGTCAGTTCATCCTTCCATTCTTTTTGGATATCGTGGCTGGTGGTGCATTTATTTCTGACTTCTAATTAGTTACAGCACATAATCCCAAACTCATTACAGATCACTTTATCAATGTATCTTTGTTCAAGGTAAAGACTTCAGTGCTCATCTTCTTTTCTTTGTAATGTACCTCATGATTGCTTGTCTCGGTCTGGCATAGCCCACTAGGCCTTAGAGAGGATAGTGAGCTCACGTGCACTTACCTTAAATGGCTGATTTATTCCTTGCTTCTGTCTGACACCATTGGCTCTTTTATATTTATGTCTATTATTGATTGCTTGTTGATCTTCCATTTCCCTTGAGAGAAGAGTTATTACCGCGTGTTATTACACATCAGTACGTCTTTATAGTCGAGGACACCAAGGCTCAGCAGGACAAAGTGCCTGGTTCAATGAGACTATGAAAGTAAAAGAGGAAGGGTTCAAAACCTGATCTTCTCAAAACATCAACATTTACTGACTGTTCAGCTAATAGAATCCAACTTTTTTAAAGCATTTGAGAAGTAGATTGTTTTCTTTAAAAGATGAATATTTCTTGAACGTTTAAAGTAATTCCAAGCATAGGATTTCCTCTAAAAGGGAGCTAAATGCTGCACAGAAATTGCTATATTGCAAAATAGAAATAATATATGGCATTAAAAAGTACTGATGTGTTTATCAAGACTAATTTTGAACTTTTTACCTACAAGATAACATTATTGGGACAACGCAGTAAAGGGCCAAGCCACGTAGGTGTCACAACGTTACGCTCTCATCGCTAATAAGCTTAGCTTTTCAATTCTTAACCCAGTTCAATTTTTGACGTGTGATTCATAGCTTACCATGTTTTCTGTTGCAGGACATTATTCAAGATATATTAGATGCATGCTGTATCATATTTCTTCAAAAGAGATGTTAAAATATGCTCTTTGTGTAAATTAGACTGACAGATTTTGTGTGACCCCCCACCCCTCACCCCAAAACAGATAGCACTTTCAAGAATACATAAAGTAACAAGGGTGAAAAGTGACATCAACCGAAAGGAACATTGTTAATGACGCATAAGGATATTCAGGAAAAGGTTTGAAAAGAAAGGAAATGAAAATTTTTAAGTTTTTTTTTAAAGTTTGCTATAAATAAATACAAGAAAGAAGCTGGAGAATTTTTTTTTTTCTTTTCTGAGGAATGAGTCATAAACATGCCTATTCTGCTCTTATACTCATTTTCAGTTTACTCCCTCATTATTAATAGACTCTGTGGGCCTGGAGGGTTAGAACCACATCCAACACAGGGTGGGAAGACTTTACTAGTACCTTTAACTTGCCATTAATACAGTGAAGGTGTTACCCAAAAGGAAAAGAAAAAGACCCCAGTTCTTGTTTTACCCGAAAGACAAGATTACGAATGGGAGACAATGTGTTGTGTCGCAAAAGATTTTAAAGGATTTATTTAAAAAAAGAAAAGTACACCCCCAAGAACGGGAGGCGGGCTGACCCAAGGGAGGGAAAGCGGAGGCTTTTGTCTCCCTTTCTCTTACACCCTCGCTCAGAGGTGGTCTCTTGATTGACGGCTCTGTCCCTGGAATGCTTACTCATGTTTGGCCCCTTTGCGCATGTCCTTACCCATGGCGTTACACAGAAAACCCCATGGTGGGGGGCGGGCCTAAACCACAATGTTCATTATAATACAATGAGCATTGGGTTGTGTCTGGTTAAGTCCTTTCTGCTGCCCTGCAGTCTTGGCTCTTAGGTTCTAACCGGTTTCTTGCTGGCACTGTTTAGAAAAAGTCCCTTTATGCTGGAGGCGGGCATAAAGCCATCTGCCGACCATCCTCCCTCTTCACCTTTCTGCCTGGTGCCCCCACCTACCTACCTACCTAACAATGGGACAGAAGTACCTGAACTAAGCAGCTTCAGAAAATAACGATTTTGATACTGCAGATGTTGCTCTGTCACAGTAGTCAAGGGTTTGACTTATTTTTGGATGAAGAGGAAGTCATCGTTTGGGTAGTTAGACTGGTTTCTGATGCTAGTGGAAGAGATGCAATTCTTTATTTACATATGTGAAGTCCAAAAGGGACAGCATTTTATTGAACTAAATCTGAACCAGCCATCCTTAGCAGATTGAAAATTGTCAGGCAGCATTTTCGTACCATCATCTGCTCAATGTTCTGTGGTTCTGCGATTTTTAACGTAGGGCAAGCAGTAATAAAGACTAAAAGCTTTTCGAGAATGACTTTTTGTTATAAAGGACATTATTGGGATAAGTGGCAAATCTTGAACGGTGTCTGAGGATTATACGGCAGTAACGCATCAGTGTTAATTTCCTGATCTTGATGGTTGTATTATGGTTATATGGAGAATGTCCTTATTTGTAGAAAATACAAACTAAAGTGTTCAAAAGTGATGGGGCTTAGGTCAGCAGCTTACTCTTCAGTGGTTCCAGAAAAAAAAATGAGCTTTACAATACATTGTAACTTTTTAAAATTGATTTTTAATTGAAGTACAGTCAATTATAATGTGTCAAGTTCTGGTGTACAGCACAATGTCCCAGTCATGCATAAACATACATATATTCATTTTCATATTTTTGTAACTTTTTGAAAGTTTGTCAGCCTATCAAAATTCAGTACATTTAAAAATTTTTTAAATGACATTTTAAAACAATAGTTTAAAAGAGTTTTATAATGATAATATTGTATAAAAGTAATCATAATTTAATTCTTAATAGAAAAGTTTTATGGCCATTTTTGAATAATGCGTTTGATTTTTAATTTTACCTATTTTTAATTTCAAATGGATATAAGAAGGTATATAATGCATTTATAAATGCTGTCCAAGTAATACCAGGTGATAATAACTCTGGATAAAGTCAGTGTTAAATGCAGCAATGAAATGATAACTCTCAACTCTATATTAGCATAACACAAATAAAATAATGTCCTTCTAAGAAAGTGACACAATTTGGACTATTTCGCAGAGAAAGGTATTTCTGAATTATCATAACAAAGAGGGACACAACCTGAATATGTTATGGGATGAAGTCAGATATTGTGGTGGTCAAAACAACAATCCTAATCTTGAAATAGGGAGTGAATAACAGGGAAGGGGCAACTTAAGACAAGCACTTAGTCAAAAACAGAAGATAAAAATTTTATGTGTAGCAGGCTGAAATATGTGGAGTACAAAAATCAGTCTAAGAAGAGGGGAGTGTGGGTGTTGACAAAGAAGAATGCAAATACATGCAAACAAGTAGATGACCTACGTCATTACTAGTTCAGAGGCAGTTACATGGCGATGTTCAAGTGTGATAGGCCTCTTTTTAATGTCAGAATTTTGTTTTGTAGACTTACAATCAGAACAAGAAGCCAGAATGTTTTTATACAATAAAACTAATGAATTAATATCTTCCAAAGAGGAATATATCTTTACTGTGGCTTGTGTTCGCCTGATAGTTCAACTCCCTTGCTCAGTGAATATTGTAAAAGCTCCCTATTTCTTTTGAATGTATTTTTGCACACCTGCCTTGCACGATTTAGCACATAATTCCTTCAGTTGGTCAATTTAAAAACAATTGCTTTAGTGAAACACTATTTTTGAGGCAGTACTCTGTTAGTCTTTATTCATTTATTGATTTATTTAATGAATTCTGAACAGCCCTAAAAAAAGGATATTGTTTACTTTTCAAACTTCTTAGGCTTTATGAACTGGAATCATCTCTATGTGTTCATAAATAGTTTATTTAGCTCAATACTATAGTTTTGGATATTAATCCATATCAATGAATGTATGTAATCTAATCCTTTACTGTTTCATTGTATTCATTCTTTATACTCAGGCTTAGTGGGTCAGTTATAAACAGCATATTGAAGGAGTTACTGTCTTTTATTATTCATTTGTATTCTTTGTCTTTTAACGGCAAAATTTAATGAATTTATATTTATTATAAATGAGATATTGATTTGATTTTACGTATTAGCTTGTGCTATTCTGTTTATCCGCCCAGATACGTGACCCACAGAAATTGTGAGATAGTACATGTTGTTGTTCTAAACCACTAAGTTTTGTGGTTGCTCTGCAGCCACAGACAAGCAATAAAAATCCCTAAAATACTAAGGGAAAGCAATTCCTTAACTAACATTCTTTTTGAAGTGTGACTTTGACCAGATACTTCTCACCTTCATTAGTCCATTACATAGTGGTAAATCACTATGATATTTTGATTTCGTGATCTGAGATAATGCCTATTTTATTCTCCTTTTGATACACAGAATCACTGCTATGTGAAGATTCTGTTACTAAATGAACATCTTTGGGAAGAATGTGAGCAGTAGGTTTAAGTAGAATAATGTCAGCTCATGTGGTTGTCCTGGGATGCAATAAATTTTGTGATGGAGAAAGATCTGTCATTGGTATTTTTCACATCCACCAAGTACTTTTGGTTTATCCTTCCAGAGCAGTTCTCTGCTCTTCTCCTTCCGGATCTCTGCCCTTGGACTTCATCAGTGGCTTCCCCACTCTCTAGACTCCTATTGGGTTTAGCTAACTTTGAACCCTGGGTAGGTCAGAGGGTGGCTGGAAAGTGAGGTTAGCAGATTGATTCCTTTGGTGTCCTGCCTGTGCCACTCTGGCTGATTCTGTCACTAGCTAGAAGGCCACTGGTCCTGTCAAGGCAGACTGCTCATAGAAATTCCTTTTTGTATAATTATGGTAACCTTTTCCTTTCTAGTACCCTTAGCTGTAGTATAATGCACTATTCATAGCAGTCACCTCATACAAATATGTATAAAATAGCTCTTTGTAGTTACGCTTTCCTCAGATTATTCTGAGTATGTCTTCTGTTTCCTGTTGGGATTCTGCCTGATTCATCTCATTAAAATCCAGGATTTAAGTGAAAAGAAGGCCACTTTGATAGCAAGAAACTGTGGCTGGGAAATAGAGGGGTGAAACACTACTCTCTAAATGTTAGACCCAGGAGCAATCTAGCTGGTATTATATTATAGAGTCGTAAAAAGATCAAAGCAATAAAAAGAGTGCGCCCCCAGGTTTTGCATTCCACTGAGAATAGTGTTCACTCTTTTTATTACCATTGTTTTAAACTTTGAAGAAAGATAACTGGGTTTTAACAGAAAGGAGAATTTTATAAGGCTTGCTCACAGGTTCATATTTAAATGCATGCTGTCTTACAGTTCTGCATCTATTCAAGGTTGCTTCAAAGGTGTATCTCCTGTCTCCTGTTTTCCACACCTGTCATTCTTTATATTGGTTTAGAGCGCCTCAGAAGCAGAAATTGAGACAAAGATTTCAGTGCCAATAGATTTGGGGGGAGGGGGACAGGGGGGTAGATAATCTCAGAATTACTCCCCTGTAGGAGAGTACTGGAGTGAGGCAGAAACTCCAAAAAAGGATCAGGTATCAAACTAGTTACCATGTGGCAGCTGAAGCTTAACCCCCACAGAGGAATTCTGGGAAACAGTGTAGAAAAGGTGCTCAGGGCTATCCCGCCTAAGCTGCAAAGACTCTGGGGTATTAATATTCGGACTCCCATCAGTGATTGATTAATCCCCTGCCCAGCCCGCCATTAGAATGGGCCCTGCCTACAGGGAAAACCCTCAGGCCAAGAAGAAAAAACCCCAAGCGCTGGCCTTTGGCAGTCTGGCTGGTCTGCACGGAAATGGCAGAGACCAAAGGGATGTACGCACAGCACCAGCAGTGCCTCAAGCCCTCCTGATTCATTTCCTGCATTGCCCCCAGAATGCTCTTTGTTGAAAAGTAAATTTGATTCTGTAACCCATTTGCTTAGATACTTCAAAGTTGTTCACAAAATTCTTAGAATAAAGTTCAAAATCCTAAACATAATAGAAAGAGTGCCTGCAAGTTTCAGTCTCAGTTACTCTTCCATCCTCGTCAGCACTTTATGACCTCACTCCACCCACGGCAGGCTTCTCTCAGATTTCACAGTGCGCGGTGGCTCCTCCCAACACAGGACATCTGTGCCTGGCAGGCCCTCTTCTCCCTATTTACTTAATGTCTACTCTCTTTTCCAATTTTTGCTTATTAGTTACTTGTAGGCTAGGACAGCCTCCCCTAATCTCTGTTTGTGAAATCTACCTTTTATAGTATCAAATACCTTCTCTTTATAGAATTTACCAGAGTTATTATTTTGCATTTATTTAAACATTTGTAATGTTTATCTCCACGAACTGACTACATGACCAAAATTTCAGGTTTTTCCCTCTGTAGTTATGTCTGTACTATTTGACTAGTAACTGATAGGTGTTCTACAGAGATTCTATAATTAGTTTAAAAAATAGTTATTTATAATGTTTGGAGCCATTATTAAATACATACTTGTGATACTGTTATTACAAATACTGAACAATAGTAATAAAGAAATGAATACCACTTACCCATAAATAGAATGGTACTGAACTAAATCTTTTTCTCATATTACCTTATTTAAAGAAAGTTATAATTTATCATTACTTTAACTACAGTAGATGCATTGGGCATCTAGTATAAGTAGATACTTTAAGGAACTATTGATCTGTAAGACGATATGTATGACTTCGCTCATAAATATCTCATGGTCCTGTGGGAATACATTTTATGTATGTATATAAGAATAAAAATTATATAACAGTTGTATATATTAGTTGAGTAAGGGATTTATAAAAGCATGCTAAGCATTAACTAAATGCTAAGTAATATAAAGACAAGCAAATATTAGGGAAATGGCACTAAGGACTATCGTGGTATGTCTGGGAAGACATGGAAAGAACCGGGGCTTTTTTAGCAGGCCTCGGAGTACGGCTAGGCTGGAACAGTTCGACAGCAGTGGGGGTACTGTAAAAGCGTTTGATTAATGAACACACTATTATTTCAAGTATGACACTATCATTTTACATGAAAATGAAAAACCATACAGTACCTGCAAGTGGGAATTTTATTTTACGTGCTTTCCGACAGATGGCCTAAGTTACGTGATAGTGATCTTAAATCAGAATTTGCAAACTCTAATTTCCGTTTGTAATAGATTTCCTTATAGAGAATGATTTTTCATTTTGGGAATTTTTGTTTGCTTACTAAACAACAAAAAACAAAAAAGGATAGGATGGTTTTGGAAAACAAATCATGCCTTCTAGCCAAATGGACTCAAGTAATTAGAGAGGATTGAGTGCAGGAAAAAGGTTAACTTTTTTTTTTAAATCAAATATAAATGTGATAGTAAACATTTTAGGAAGCAGAAATATTTATCTGTTTTATTTGTAATAAAAATAAAGGAAAATATTTTGGATTTTTATGACTCTTCTTTTTAACTAGTCATATTTAGGCTCATTAAAGTGACCGTTCTCTTTAATTGTGGATATAAAACTCATGAAATAATTTATCGTTTGTAGTTACTGTGGAGGAAATAGATATAGGAAGTGCATGTAGCAACTTTCTTTCTAAAGCTCTCTTAATCCAGTTGTATTATCCTAGCTATGATATAATTGCATAAAGCTTTTGATTTGTTGTTGCTAGACTTTATTTTTCATTCTAATGATTAGCTCTTACAAGTAGACCATATTTTAATAGTTATCATGAAAAACATAATTATCGTTGTTAAAACATTGAAGGTACTCCATATTCTCTCAGTTATTTACAGTTGTCTTTCTAAAAGAGGACAGAAATTACAAAAGAAAACTATTTCTAAATTTATTTTCTAAATGAATTCAAATTAGTTTTCAAGTGTTTAAAATATTCCTTATTTTATTATTCATTTAGTATATGTTGTATTATTCATGTGGCTTTGATTCCCCTTTGCAAGAAAAATATTCTGAAAGCATTTCACAGCACTTTATCGAATTCTGAAGAAAGTTACAACTAAGTGATTATAACTAAGTAAAATGTATTTTAACTGACAGATGAATGAATGTTACATGACCTATTTAATCACAACTATTAATATGGAAACTTTGGGGACAAGTTGAAGTAAATAAACAAGTGTTCAGGTTATTCCTCATTCAACATATTTATTCCCACGTATTCATAATCGGAGGAGCTGGCCAGACAACTGCTTTCAGCAGTTTCAGCAGTTTAGCCTTTAGCTTTTTTAAGATTACTCTCAACACATTGCATTAATTCCCTAGAGTTAAATATTAAGTAAATCTACTCCTACCCTTTAAGAGAAGTATACTCTTTATTTAGTTTGCTGGGAAAAACATGCAGTGAAATCAGGTGTTATAACAATCATTTTTAAAGTTGAAATGTGCAGCCAATTAAACAACTCTGTTGTGTTTTCATGTCACCTCTTATCACAATAGCACATTTTCAGTTTTCTGTTGTTAATACTATGGAAGATTTTAAATTGCATGCTATAACATCTTAGAACATTACTGCAGGGAATGTTCAAGTGCTCTTTTAAATTTAATACATACCAAAGAAAATAAATAAAACCGAATTAAAACCTGAAGAACCTGGACCACTATTTTAGAATTTAATAAGAATTGCTTATGAGAAGCTGACACTGGAGAATTCTGAAAAATATATACATTTTTAAAGAGTATAAATACATCTGAGGTGTTGTGAACTTATACTACACAACTAAGACTTCCTGTAAACTCAGATTCTCACTTATTTTTTATTTTTTAAAATTGTGGTAAAAAAACACATAACATAAAATTTACCGTCTTAACCATTTCTAAGTCTGCAGTCCAGCAATGTTAATTATATGCACATCATTGTGCAATCATTTTCCAAAACATTTTTATGTTGCAAAACTGAAACTCTATATCTGTTAAACAACTTTGCCCTCCCCTTAGTTCCTTGCAACCACCATTCTACTTACTCTCTGTTTCTATGAAGTTGACTTCTCTATATATCTCATATAGACAGTCATATGATATTTGTCTTTTTGTGACTGGATTAATTCACTTAGCATTACACCTTCTAGTTTCATCCATGCTGTATCATTTCTCAGAATTTCCTTCCATTCTAAGGCTTACTAATATTCCATTATATGCACGTACCACATTTGTTTATCCGTTCATCCATCAATGGACATTTAGTCACTTCCACCTCTTACCTACTGTGAATGGTGCTTCCATGAATACGGAAATGCATATATCTCTTCAAGACCCTGTTTTCAATTCTTTTGGATATATATTCAGAAGTAGAATTGCTGGCTATATTCTTTATTTTAAAATTTTGATACTTGGCCACATCTACTATAGATGAGATTTCACTTTGGCACCATATTTAATTTACCAAAAAAAAGACCATAGTACCATAATTTATCATAACTATTAATTAAATTACAATTTGAGGGAATATAGGCTGGTAAAATATTATTTTTTATTTATTTTAAAATTTATTGTATTCATCAGCAATTATTTGTTAAAGTACTATTAAATTCCTTTTCACAAACATAGATATAAAATGACTAAACCGTAACACACATGAACTATGGTGGGTTGATGGGAGGGAAGTTTAATGGTATCAAACAGAAAGAAATTTGTGCTATTTAATATAGAGATTGTTTTATTATGGGATGCTAACAAAAATGTCATTCAAAGATGAGATAATATTAGTATATCCAATCATTCAAATGCCATGAAGAAAGGTAACATATCAGCAAACATATATCAGATAAAGAATGTTCATATTAGAGTTAAAAGTCATTGCCAGTTTAACAAATCAAGTTGTTGGACAGGAATTTGGGGGATTTTTTTCTGGAGAAATAAGTGATAGAGATTCTACTTAAAAGAATTTGAACATTTTCGGGTTCAAAGACAAAGACTTCCACATTTAACAAACAGGAGCTTATTTATTTCCATATGATAAAAACAAAAACAAACAAACAAAAAACAGCTTTAACATAGAAAAGTATCATCTGAACTTAGAAGAAAATAAATATAGAGTGGAGTGAAATGACGTTGTTGTATATCTTGATCCTAGAAAAATATTTGGTCATTTCCCATTTATGCGACTGGTGCCTTCTTTATACTTGCAGTGCAATGCCTGATTTATTTCCGTTTTTGTGAAAGTAAATCAGTTGTGAACTTTGACTATTATAAACAATATTAAGATCTGTTGTGTTCCTTTTTTCTGATAGCATACAGAGTTTACAAAAATTGAACATGTAGTGTTTATGTACATGGTTTGGGAAATATCACTTTGTATAGCAACTACTTTTACTTGCAGTTAATGTATCTGTCAGAGAGCCTGTCCAGTGAAACTGTCTTAAATGAAGCAGCATAGTTATGAGTATCTATTAACAAAGACATTATTTCTGCCACAAGAGGGGCCATAAGTGAGAGAACAGCTCTTAAAGACAGTCACTTGTATCTACGGAACTTAGCTGTAGGTTGAGGTTAAAGCCCTCTGTTTCAGTCCATAAATCAATAGATCTTATTTCCTGAAATACTCTCTGAAAAAGAAAAATCTCACTAGAATGGCATGGAAAAAACTGTGTGTGCAACATCTGAATGTTGACTAAGCCTGCTTTCTTTAAGATATAATGGAAGGTAGCAGAGGAAAAACAGTAACAAACTTTGATTTCTATTGCTTGGTGTACTGAAACATCTGTGTCATTACTTAAGAAATCAGAGTTGATTTAGGAAAGAAAAGAGGGCCATGTCTGATTGGGTATGCCCTAAGATAATATTGTGCAGGGTAGGCAAAGTTATAGTTCAAGTTTTCATTCATTCAGTTATTCATTTGTTTACTTATTAAACTATATGTAATCATCTCATTTAAAATAGTTATTTTCAATTAATCAATTTTTGGTAGTCACTTAAGTATCATGCCTTAATTAGTACCTTCAAATAGAGTTTCCTAGAGTTCCATGGCAATAGAATTCTCTGTGATGATAGAAACCTTCTATATCTGTGCTGTCAGATGTGGTAAGTAGTAGTCTTGTGTGGCTATTGATCATTTGAGATTTGGGTAATATAACTGAGGAACTTAATTATAACTTTTATTTACTTTTAATTAAAATTTAAATTTATAAAGCCATATTTGGGTAGTGGCTTCTCTATTGGTCAACAAAGATCTAGGCAAAGAGGTTTACACATATACTGGATAAAATTGTTTTTATTCATCCACTTGATCAGAATTAGGGATGAGGGCTTGCTTTAGCACAGCTTTGTTTTTTATAATATTTTTAAAGTCTGAATTGCTGTCCACCTGATAGAAAAGAAAGAAGTTAAATAGAAATGAGTTTTCTTTTTACTTTATATTCTTACAGGGTTAAATGATCAGCCTTTTGTGTTGCCCATTACTCTGAATATAACCAATAATCAAAGAAAAAAGGCAGTAATAAATGCTAAAAATATGACCAAAACCAAAAACTACATTATTCTGAGATCTACATTTCCTTGTGTTTTTCTTAGAGGTTGATGTTGCTCTTTCATTCTTGGTTATGTGCCCTCCGTACTTTAATATAATTTTCATACAAGGGGTCTCAATGGAGAATCCCTTTTATGACCACCATGTTTTCTTCTGTTATCTTCTCTGCTTTCTCTTGTAGATCATTCATAACTACTTAAGAGTCAAAATTCTAAAAGCTTCTCATTCCTCTTCATGAGTGTCAGTTCCCTGCTTTGGACTTGCTCCTGTCATTCATCAGCAGTCTAGAATTTATATATCCACTTCTCCAGGTTCACCATCCCACTCTATGATGACTTGTCAGGACCGGTTCATTTTTAAAGACATCAGCTCTATTTCAGCCTCTTACTGACTCTCTTAAATATATGTATCTATTCTCACATCTGATTTTATCAAATCAAGTGATAACAATGTCCCCAATCTACTTTAATAAAGTCAGAGGAAATTTAACCTTGATTGGATAAGAAGGAATACAATATAATAAGTGGCAAAAATTAAGTCTGAATGATTTCTTCAGTTCAATTGGTAAAGTAGAAAAATATCTAGAATTGGAATCAAAATAGCAGTGTTTCAGTTTCTTTTCATCCACACCAGGAGACTCACTTACCAAAGGGGAAGTAAGAAAATTTTATCAGTTAACTATATTTTGGTGAGTAAGTCACAGTGAAGACGTGCTGAGAGAGGAATCATTATTACATTTTGCTTCTTTATCAGGTTTGAGAGCTTTGATGATATATGGCAGAGAAGTTTCATCTATTTCCTTTACGTGGCAAATAGGTAATTCTCCTAGAATGCAACCTATAACCTCTTGATCATCTACGGCACTTCTGAATAACAAGTATTATACTTTTGCAAATCAGTAGCTACAAGTACTCCTGCCAAAGTCACCTTGCGTATACACAGTACATTCCAACATCAGACTGATGACCATGCTTGTTAACAGAGAGCTTTATTTTGGCATGAATCAGATGAATATACCCATTCACAAGGCTTTCATAATTATATAAAAACAACAGGAATTAACCTATAAAAATTCAAAAAGTGACTATGGTCATGATAGTTAAGAAGGGAATGGGGGCTTAATGAAATACTGATAAACATACATTTTTATAAATGAATAGTCCTATTTAAGATTTCATTATGCATTAAAATTCCATTTTATCCCATTTTCAGAGTCATGTAACTTGGGTCATTGTTGAAACCACAGTAGAATAACTGAATCCTATTGTATAATGTATAATATTAACCTAAGTAATTCTAAATTCTATATTCATCATAGTATAGTATGATAGTATATCATATACATAGTATAGTATATAAAATTCCTTGATTTTTTTTTCCTTTGTTGCAAGTCAGTACTTTTTATTTCTTAAAAATCAGCATTTGTGGGAAATGCTTAGGTTATATACATATGAAGAAACTGTTCTACAGCCATATATTACTTTGTTTTGTTTTAATTTTTTTTCTTTGTATTTATCTATGTGAGACCAACAACAAAGTAAGGAAACAAAAGGCAATCAATTAAAATCTTATTATGAATTATCTATGTACTCTGGAGATTCTCTGAGTTAAAACATTTAACTCAAGAGAACTGTACTTTTGATTTTTTTTTGAAGGTTGCTGTGAATGTTATCAACAAAAATCAGAAGGAAGAAAAAGCTCCAAGCTGGTGTGATTATAACACACCATCAGTGAAAGTCAAGTTTCCCATCCTTGACTGCCAAAGGTGTAAATGAGCATCTGAGGCTAGTGCTAATTACAGCAATCTAAAGACAGAAACTGCTGTTCTTAAGTCTAGGAAGCAAAGTGAGATCCAACATTGATTTCCAAAGTGTGTAATTTTAGAACTCCTTCCTGCGATACTGTGTGTTTGATCTTTCTAATGATGGTTCACATTTTAATCACCCATCTAAAGCATTTTTATTTAAAACTGTTCTTAAAAGCTTTATAAATACCAATTTGTAATTACTGTCAATGTAAAGATATTTTTAATTATTAATGTCCTTTGGTATGGTATCTGATGATCTATGTTAACTGGATGTTCAGAATAATTTCACTGATAACCCTTTCAGAAATTAAAATAATGAAAAGAGCCCATAATAATTTGGGCAGTGATGAGCTAAGTTGCAGATATGGATGATTGCTTTGGATTTTGAGGGTGAGGAATTGGCATTGTTGAAGTGTATAAGTGCTTTTTTTCCCCCTATCTTCTATCTCTGACAAGTAGAGGAAGCAGTGTGCTGTAGTATGATAGAGCAAAATGTGGGTTCATAAAGTGAAGTCCCTGAATAAGTTATCCCTTTTGAACCTGAGTTTTCTATAGTAAATAAAGACAAGATTTTTTTAATGGAGTTATTATGAGGACGAAATGAATTGTATATGCACAGTATTGAGAAAAAATTCCTCACATGTAATAATTCCTTATTAATTTTATTGTAGTCATTGCACCTTTGATAGTTCTCTCTATACTGACTTATTCTCTACTTAAAATCAAGTTAATTTTCCCTGTCCTAAAACCATGTCCTATTGATGCCACGACCTATAAGATGTCTCATCCTCTCCTTTGTCCTTTTACAAACTTCATAATAAAATAATTTATGGTTGTTATCGCCAATTACAGTAGATCCCATACACTTTTGCATATCCATATAATTGTATTTGTAGATATGGGCTTACAATATCTTTAAACTTTTTGTCCTGATTCTCTTTACTTAATTGTTTGCTTGAACATCTTTACAGACTGGCAGATTTAGAATTGCATTATCATTATTCGTGGCTACATAGTTATAGAACCATAATAGTACTTTAGTGAACTTGCTACATTTTTTCCTGTTTTTGATATATGTTGTTTCCCTATTAGAAAAGAAGTGTGAATCAGAAGCTCTAAATCTACACTGCTAGAGTGCAACTCTTGGTCCTGCTACTTAATAATTAGGTAATCTTGGATAAACAACTTATTTGTTATAAGCAGAATGTTGTTAATGGACACCACAATGAAAAACCTTGTTACCTCACACCATTTTTAGACGTAAGTCAGTTCTCACTTCTAGAAGCCATAATATAAAGGATAGGTCAGTCCCCAAGAGGAAGGACTCTGAAATACCACTGCAGTTATATACAGTACATATATCCTATTCCTCCCATGATTGTACAATGGGAAAAGAGGAATACCCAGATTAGATACAGAGGTTGGAAATCTATTCTGAACTGACACTGCTATCAAGGGACAAGAAAAGCCATTTTAGTCCCCTGTGAGTACATAGGTGGTTAGAGACTGGGTGATAAATTAAATCTTGAACTGATTTTGTCTTATGAAGGTTATTTTCCCTCTTCAAGAGTGCATATTAGGCATGGATATTCTTAGCAACTTAGAATCCTCCCATAAATTCCTGACCTGAAGAACAAAGAGCCACTGCAGTTGGAGAGGCTAAGTTCCTTTTTAATTCACTGTTCTTACTGCTGCAAATGCCAGTAAATCATGGTGGATATTATTGAACAACAACAGCATACCAAGTAAAAGAGGATCAAAAGCTGTTCACATGCACCTGAAATAAAGAGTAGTGTACATGTATATATTTACATTTTGCCAAAAGGGTAAGCTACATTCCTTGCTTTCTATCACAATCTATTTCAAAGGAAACTTAATTGTCTTGACATTTACCAAGAACATTACACTGATCTAGTAGACTGTTGGCAGAAAATGGCAAGTACTCTGGATATTCTGGAAATGAAAAGATCTTTCATTTTTAATGAAAACTTAAGTGAGATCTTGTCTCTAAGGTAAAGAACAAACACCTTTCCTAACTCCAGAAGAGAAGGACAGCTTCTGTTAGGCCTCTCAGGGCTTGGAGACCAATTTCTACTCTACTTAAAGGCCCAGATCATGTATTGGGTATGTTAGTTTCCTGTTGCTCCTGTAGTAAATTACTAAAACCTTAGTGGCTGAAAACAGCACACATTTTTTATCTTCTTGTCAGTGGTCCAAATCATTCCCACTGGATTAAAATCAAGGTGTCGGAAGAGCCATTCCTTTAGACCTCCTGAGGGAAGAACTTGTATCCTTGTCTTTTCTCAGGTTTTCAAGTCCTCCTGCTTCTGACATATTCCTGGCCTTATTCCGACCTCTTGATCTCATCACCACAACTTCTACTGAGTTGGATCATCCTGCCTCTATTGTATAAAGCCTCTGTGATCATCTCTCTCTACCTAGTTAATCTGTAGTAATCTCATTTTAAGATCTTAACTTGAAGGATCTGCAGAGTTCCTCTTGGCTTTTAATGCAACATAATCACAGGTCTGAAAGCTTAGGACATGGACATCTTTGGGGGGCCTTTATTCAGCTTACCACAGTGGGTAACTCAGAGAGCTGCCATTTTTGATGGAACTCAGAGGAGAGGGCACTGAAAATGTGCTACTTCAGTACAAGCTGCTCTGTCATTTGTGAGGTGTTATCCAGCAGACCCCTGCCACAATGGTAGTTTTAAGAGACTAATTTCTGAAGCATGACAGGATATTCCCCATGAATTAAAAGGCTAGTTAATACACCTAGCGGCCACTACCCATGAGAAAGATTCACAGTGATTATTACAAATCTCTGAATTTTGGAGCAGCATTTACCCGACTGTATTACTTATTTGTTGAGTAACTCAGATTGAAGCATAGTCCTGAGCAGGAGAGGTTTCTGAATAAGTCCTTAGTGTTATAAATCAAGGCCATGCTCTCTACATCAAGCTGTTTTTTAAAATGTCGCTCCTGGTATACTACTGAAATCTACGTGACACTGAGCATCTGATCATGAAACAATAACTGCCCATCCTTAACTGGCTATTATCAAGTCTACAAAACATAAGTTTGGGTGGGTGGAGAAGCAATCCACCACTGGATGGGAGTGACATATTTTTGATTGAGGCCCAGATGGTCCAAATGGCATGAATAAATTACTTGTACAGATGGCACCAATGTTCATGTCACCTATGTCTGTTGCACTGGTGCCTGTCCTTTAATTTATACCTATTTTCTCCCAGGTAGTTCCCAATGTCTTACTGAATAAAAAAACCAAAACAAGTAGGGTTTTGGTTCAAAGATAGATTCAAACAATCTATGATTTCCTGGCTGAAAATGAAATGGCTGCCACATATAACCCACATAAGAGTGGTCCTGAAGTGTAAATATAAGTGAAGAAAGTTGTAAGGATATACTAGGATACTCACTTTGTAAGGAGGAAATGGGACCTGAGTCAAAGAAACACACATGCTTCCTGGACAGTAGAGGATGGCCTGAATAGTTGTCCAGGAACCTTGAGAAAACAGCATTAGAAGATCACAAAAAATGAGTTAGAGGAGTGTCCTAAAGGAGTGAGCACTAAACACATGGATTCATAGAAGCTGTCATTGTGTTGGGGAGAAATATCTAATATTTAGTAAAGTACAGTGGTCTCATTTCTGATGATCTTCCTGGGTCCAACTTTAGACCTGGATACACACCTCTGCAAGTGGGCTAAAGAAACTGTATTGTAAATTTTCTACATCAAAGAATGGTGAGCTTTGCATGGCTCAGTGTTTGTGAACTACTGCTTTATGTGATGCAATTTATTGATCAGTTCCTATCCTAACTGCAATCTTTAGGAGAGATTTTAATCGTAGATATTCATAGGGCTCCACTTTCTTAACTCTGATGGTGAGAATTGTTAGCAGTACACTAGATGATATTCAAATAATAGAAACTAAGTTGGGACTGTTACCACTTAACTTGAGAAATGTACCTCTCTTAATATAGGTGGGCATAAGTGCATTGTTTTAATAGCTTTACTAACTATAATTAATACAACATAAAATTCATTAATTTAATATGTACAATTCAATGGCATTTTAGTATACACACAAAGTTTTGTAACACAATCTAGTTTTAAAACATTCTAATTACCCCAGATACACTTTAGCCAAGAGATAAAGATGAACATAACCAGTGATAAACCAAATCACATTGTTATTGTAGAGCCCCCTGAGAAGGGCACATCGTCTCTGTAATGTCCTTGCCAATAATGCATTACTCAACATAGTCATGAGAAAACATCAGAAAAATACAAATTGGGATATTCTACAAAATAACTGGCCAGTTACTCTGGAAAATTGTCTAAGTAATAAATATAAGGGAAGACTGAAGAACTGTTACCGACTGAAGGACAACTAAATTCAATGGGGTATCCTGGATTATCAGAGAAAAAAAAGAAATTAGTGGAAAATGCATAAAAATCTGAATTAGTTCTGTACTTTTCATTGAAAATAGTGCACTGATGTTAATTTCTTAGCTTTGCTATATGTTCTGTACTTACGTAAGACATTTTTGTTGTTGTTGACTTGAAGAGAAGTTGAATGAAGGGTGTATTAGAAATTTCTGTACTATTTTTAACAGCTTTATTGAGATAAGATTCACATAACCATACAATTAAACCACTTAAAGTATATAACATATGAGGGCTACACTGTCACCACATCCTTACCAGCAGTTGTTATTGCAGTCTTTTTTATTTTAACCATCCAAGTGAGTGTGGCATTTTATCCTGGGTTGGGTTTGCATTTCCCTAGTGACTAATGATTTGAGTGTCTCTTCATATGCTTGCTGGCCAGTTGCATATCTTCTTTGGAGAAATGTCTATACAAATCCTTCTTCCATTATTAAGTTAGGAGTTATTTATTATACTCCAGATATTATTCCCTTATCTAATACATACTTTGCATTTTTTTCCATTCTGTGGGCTATCTTTTCATTTTCTTGATGGTGTCCATTGGATCACAAAAGTTTTAAAATTTAGTAAAGCCCAATTTATCTATTAGTTTTCATTTGTTTCTTGTGGTCTGGTGTTGAATCAAGGTAACCACTGCCTAATTAAAAATCAGGAAGGATTATTCCTATATTTTCTTCTAAGAGTTTTATAGTTTTAGCTGTTTCATTTCGGTCTGATCCATTCTGGGTTAATTTTTTTGTATGATGTGATGTAACTAACATCTTCAGTATTAGTCAGTGTGGAATAGAAATGATAAAAGTATTTATCTTTTTTAAATTCCTCATCTTAGGAAGAAAGTATTGAGTTCCACTATTAAGTATGATGTTAGCTATAATTTTATTGCAGAGTCCCTTCATCATGTTGAGGAAATTTCCTTCTTTTGATAGTATATTTAACATTTTCATCATGAAAGCGTTTTGGGCTTTGTTATTAAATGCCTTTTCTGTCTGTTTAGTGGATCGTGTGTTTTTTGTCTTTCATTCTGTTAATATGGTACATTGTTGATTTTTGGAAGTTGGAAAACAACTTTGCATTTCTTAGCTGAATCACTTTTCATCATGATGTATAATGCTTTTTATAAGATACTGGATTCAGTTTGTTAGTATTTTGTTGAGAATTTTTACATCTATATTTACAGTGAATACAGTTTTATTTTCTTGTGCTGTCTTTGTCAGGTTTTGGTATCAAGGTAGTGCTTGCCTCATCAAATGAGTTGGGAAATATCCCCTCTTCTTCTAATTTTGAAAGAGTTTATAAAGGATTAGTTTTAATTCTTTACATATAATTTACCAGACATTTATGAAACCATCTGGGTCTGGGCTTTTTTGAGAGAAATTAATTACTAATCCTATCTGTTTAATTGCCATATTCAGATTTTCTATTTTTTTCTTATGCCAATTTTAGTAGTTTTAAGTGGGCAAAATAATAGCCCCCTAAAAGTGCCCATGTCCTGATAGCTGGGACATGGTAAAAGGAAATTGCCGATATGATTAAGTTGGGAACCTAGAGCTGGGGAAATTTTCCCAGGATTATCCACGTGGGCCTAAGGTAACTAAAGAGTGTTTATTAGGGAAAAGAGACAAGAAAATTAGAAGAGATATGATGATAGAACCAGGAGTCACAGAGAAAGACTGAAAGATGTGTTAATTTTCACATACTTGTGAATTTTTAAAATCTTATTTTGTTATTAATTTCTAATTTACATTGTAGTAGGATAATGTACTTTTATAATTTCAATGTTTTAAAATTTACTGAAGATTTTTTCTTTTCTTTCTTTTTTTTCTTTTTTTGGTTTGGAATGTTTATCCTGTAGAAAATTTCATGCGTGTGTGTTTGAGAAGTTTCATGTGTATTTTATTTTGTTGGGTGAAGTGTTCTATACATGACTGTTAAATCTAGTTAGTTAATAGTATTGTTCAAGTCTTCTTTATCCTTCATGATATACCTGGCATTCTATCAGTTATTGAAAGTGGCATATTAAAGTATTGTTGAATTTCCTATTTTTTAACTTCAAATTTAGTTTATCTTTATATAATTTCTCCATTGTCTGGTGCATATGTTAGAATTGTTATGTCTTCCCAATGGACTACCCCTTTTATCAGCAGATTTATTTTTGATCACCAATTAATATTTTTTATTCTTTTTTTTTTACATTTTTTTTGAGGGGAGAGATAATTAGGTTTATTTACTTTATTTATTTATTCTTTTTAGAGGAGGTACTGGGGTTGAACCCAAGACCTCATGCGTGCTGAGCATACGCTCTACCACTTGAGCTATACCCTCCTCCCACCAATTATGTTTTGAATTTTTTTTCTGATACTTTATCTCTTTCCTCTTATGAGACTCCCATTGTATGTCTATTGGCACAGTTACTAGCATCCTACATTTCTTTGAAAATCTTTATATTTGTCTTCATTTTTTATGTGTGTGTCTCTTTGCCCTATTCAATGAGTTGAATAATCTATATTGATATATCTGCAAGTTTGCTTTTATCAGCTCAGATTTATTGCAGAGTCACTTTAGTAATTTTTTTATTATTGTGTTTTTCAGTTCCAGAATTTTCACTTGGTTAAATATAACTTTTATTATTTCCTATTTCATGAGACATGGCTATCATTCCTCCCTTAAAATTTTTAAACAGTTTTTGTATATATCTATAACAGCTAATTAAAAGTCTTTGTTTGCTAAATCTAACATATAGTCTCCTGCAAACATTTTTTTCTGTTGTCTACTTTTTTCCCTATATGTGGATCACAATCTTCTGTTGCCTTTCATGCCTCATTAAAAAGTAGTTAACATTTTAGGTAATATATTATAGCAACACGGGGACAAATAAATTATCTTGACCACCAAGGCTTGTAGTTAGTTTGATTCTTTGTAAAGATAAAGTGTTCTGTAATAATTCAAAGAATCTTATAGTAATCCTTACTGTAATCACCAAAAGAATAATATAAAAATGAAGAGCTAAAAATTAATTGTGATTATCAATTAATTTAAAGGTAAGTAAAGGAGGAAGACATGAATAAAGAAGTAATTTGACAAATGGAAAACAGTAAAATCTGGTAGAATTAAATTCATATTTAATTCAATTCTTGACATAACTGAGTTTAATTCATAATTTTAGTACACTTTTATTTAATTCAATTCTTGACATAACTAAGTGTACTAAAATTATGAGTTAACTACAGAGCTATTGAAGGAATTTGAGCAGAGAAGTGTTACCTGGTAATCCAATACAGAAATAGATACAGAATTTTCAGAAACTGGAATATAATAGAGCTATAAACATTACAATATCATTTTATATAACTGTTTTTAATTTTGCAAAAATTATATTTTTATTAGTTATAATACTTGTATCTTACATATAATGATTATATTTTTATTGTTTTTATAATGTATGATAACTGTACACCATATATACATGCAGATAAAATATACAAAATCTATTAAAGGCTGGTATACTTATAAAACTAGCAACTTATTTAAGATTATATATCTGAAGAAACAGTTGAAGTAAATTAAAGAGAATATTTTACACATTATAAGGTAAAAGATGTTGGTAATCTAGGGACAAATTTTGGATTTTTAGGTATTGGTTTAAAAGAAAATGGAGGTTCTATTGAGTTATTTAAGATATAATCTAGGCTTACAGAAGTTGATGCAGTGAGAATAACAATTTTATCATGCTGAAAATTCAGCAACTCCTAGACTAGAAGGAGCCATGTCTTATTTGAAGTGTCATATGTGTAATATTTTTTTATATAGTAGTCTCCTTCTGGACCTAGAATACTTAGCATTTGCTTTCTTTTTCCTAACCTTTAGTGATCATTTCTTTCTCCTGCTGAACTCATCAAAACTCCTCTTGGATATACATCTATATTAAAAAAACAAAGAAACACACTTTTATAGAAAAGTTTCTCCATAATTGCGAATTTTGTTTTGATTTGATTTCATTTAATTCCTTCATTCTTTTATTATTCCTATTACCTCTTTCTCTACCAAGGACCCAAACTTTTTCAGGCTCCATGGTAACCTGTGTAGATCAGCTTTCTTAGAGGATATGCATCCTAATGTCATTTACAGCAGATTGTCATGGCCAACTAACTCTACTTGCCTTTGTGAGTCAGAGAGGTCACTGGGACCCTAAAACCAGTGGTTCCCTTCTGATGTTAATTCTTGACTTATGATAAATTCTAAAATTATTTGTCATGAAATGTCAGCAAATTAGCATAGCATTTGGGGGGCATATTGTTACAGTTTATCTTCTTTTATTATGGTAAAATACACTTAACAGTAAAACCTACCATCTTAATCACTTTTAAGTGGAATTAAATACATTTATTATAATGTGATACTATTACCGCCATGCATCTCCAGAACTTTTTTAATGTTATAAAACTAAAACTCTGTATCCCTTAAACAATAACTTCCCATTCTCCTTCCCACTCAGCCCCTGGCAATGACAGTTCTACTTTCTCTATGATTTGGACTATTTTAAATACCTCATATATGTGGAATCATACAATATTATTTTTGAGACTGGCTTATTTCACTTAGCCTAATGTCCTCAAAGTTCATCCACATTGTAGAATATGTTATACATGTGTAATGAATGTAGGATTTTAAGGCTGAATATTTCATTTTGTGTATATTCAACATTTTGCTTTCCCATTCATTCACTGATGGGTACTTCCACATTTGATCTATTGTGAATAATTCTGCTATGCACATGGGTGATAAATACCTCTTCAAGACTCTGGTTTCAGTTAATTTGTACACATACCAAAAAGTAAAATTGATGATAATTTTTTGTTTAATTTTATGAGGAACCACTATACCATTTTCTGTAATGGCTGTACCATTTTACATTCCCAATAGCAGTGCACAAGGATTCCAATTGCACCACAATCTCACTGGCACTTAATATTTTCTGACTTTTGATACTAGCCATCCTAGTGGGTGTGAGATAATATCTCACTGGTTTTAATTTGCATTTCCCTGATGATTGGTGATGTTAATTTCTTACCATGTGCTTACTGGACGTTTGTGTATCTACTTTGGATATGCAAATCCTTCTCAGGTCCTCTGCCAAATTTTGATATTGGGTTGTTTGTTTTTCATTGTTATGTTTTATGAGGTCTATTTTTTGGCTGTTAATCTCTTAACATATATATGATTTGCAAAAATTTTCTACTATGTATGTTGCCATTTTATTCTATTGATAACATCTCTAAGTGTACAAAATTTTTAAATTTTCATGAAGTCCAATTTGTCTTTTTTTACTTGTGTTGTTTCTGGATTTCATGTCATAGTCAAGAAATAACCACCAAATTCAATGTCACGAAGTTTTTACCCTGTTTTCTTCTAAGACTTTTATAGTTGAAGCTTTTCCATTTAGATCTTTGATTCATTTGTGTCACTTTTTGTATGTGGTGTTAGGTAAGATCCAGCCTCACTCTTTTGCATGTGACTATCCAATTTTTCCTGCACTATTTGTTGAAAAGATTGTACTTTTCTCATAGAATGGTCTTAGCACCCTTCTCAAATCATTTTAGCATATATGTGAGGGTTTATTTTTGGGCTCTCTATTTTATTCCGTGATCTATATGTCTCTATATGTCTCTTTATGCCAGTACCACACTTTGATTACTGAAGCTTAGTAATGCTATGAAATCAGGAAGTGTGAGTCTCCCAGTTTTGTTATTCTTCTTCAAGATTTTTTTGGTTATTTGGGCAGCCCTTGAGATTTCATATTAATTTTAGGATGAGTTTTTCTACTTCTGCACAAAATGACATAGGGAGTTTGCTAGGGATTGAATTCAATATAGAAATTGTCTTGGGTAGTACTGACATCTTAAGAATGTTAAGTCTACCACTCCATAAACATGAGATGTGTTTCCCTTTTTTTATGTTTCCTTTCGTTTCTTTTAGCAACGTTTTGTAGTTTTCATTGTACAAGTCTTTCAGCTCCTTGGTTAATTCCTAAGTATTTTATTCTTTTTAATGATATTGTAAATGAAATTGCTTTCTTAAGTTTATTTTAGGATTGTTCATTGTTAATGTATAAAAATGCAAATATTTTTTGCTTGTTGGCTTTGTATCCACTACTTTGCTAAATTCAAAGTCTAGCAGTCTTTTTTTTTTGTATGTGGATTCCTTAGGGTTTTCTGCATGTAAGAGGACAATATCTGTGAACAGAGATAATTTTACCTCTTCCTTTCAAAAATGGATGGCTTTTATTTCTTTTTCTTCACTAAGTTGGCTAAATCTTCCAGTACTGTGTTGAACAGAAGTGTGAAAGTAGGCATCCTTGCCTTGTATCTGATCTTGGAGGAAGAGATTTCAGTCTTTCATTATTAAGCATGATGTTTGCTATGGGTTTTTCATATATGGCTTTTGTATGTTGAGGCAGTCTCTGTTCTGAGTTCCTTGAATGTGAATTTACTTCTGTCATTTTATTATTTGTTTTCCATATGTCTTAAAGCTTTTTTGTTCCTCATTTCCTGTGTTATTGTCTTTTTATGTTTTGTTGCTTTTTTTTGTAGTAGAATATTTAAATTCCTTTATCATTCCCTCTTGTGTATATTCTTAAGCTATTTTCTTTGTAGTTACCATGGGGATTACATTTAACATCCTGAAGTTTTAACACTGTAACGTGAATTTATACCAGCTTAACCCAATAACATTAAAAAAAAAAAATGCTCCTTTATAGTTCCATCCCTGCTTCTTTCAGTTGTTGATGTCACAAAAAGTATGTGCCCCAAAGCATAAACTAATAATTATTTTATAGTCTCTTGAATTATGTAGAAAATAAACTGTGACATTACAAATTAAAGTTATAATAATACTAGCTTTTAGACTAATAATTGTCGATTTTTTTAAAATATGTTTTTCATCACGTAGAAAACAAAAAGTGGAATTATAAAGTGTTGTTGCAGTAATACTAGCATTTATAATTGTCCATGTGTTTACTTTAATTGAGATCTTCATTTCTTCAAATAGCTTTGAGTTACTGTCTAGTGTCATCTCATTTTAACTTGCAGAACTCTCTTTAGCATTTCTTGCAGGGCAGGTCTGATAGTAATAAACTCCCTCAGCTTTTATTTATCTGGAAATGTCTTTACTTCTTCCTCACTTGCAAAGAAAATTTTTGTTGGATATAGGATTATTGATTGGCAGTTTTTTTTTTCTTTTAGCACTTTGAATATATCTGCCCACTGCCTTTTAACCTCCAAAGTTTCTGAAAAGAAATCTTATAATCCTATTGAATTCTCTTTAATTTGATGAGTAATTTCTCTTGCTACTTTCAAGATTCTGTGTCTGTGACTTTTGAAAGTTTTATTATAATGTGATTCAAAATGGGTTTCTTTGCATTTATCCTACTTGGAGTTTGTTCAGCTTCTTAAGATGTATATATTCATGCCTTTTATTAAATTTGAGAGGTTTTCAGTCATCATCTTTGCAAATGTTCTCTTTGACCTTTCCTCTTCTCCTTCTGGGACTCTCACTGTATGCTTAATAGTGTCTCATAAGTTCATTAGGCTCTTTTCACATGTCTTCCATCTTTTTTTTCCTGCTTCTCACACTCAGTACTTTCTAATACCTTATCTCTAATTTGCTGATTCTTTCTTCAACCTGCTCAAATCTACCTTTAAATTCCTTTAGTGAATTTCTTGTTTTGGTGGTTGTACTTTTAGCTTCAGGATTTCATTTTGTTTTCTTTATAGATTTTCTTTTCATTGATATTTTCATTTTGTTCATACATCATTTTCTTGATTTATTCCACATCTTCTTTTTGTTCTTCAAACATCTTTAAGACTGTTTTAAAGCCTTTGTCTAGTATATCTGCTATCAGATCTTTTTCAAGGGTAGCTTTTGTTGATTTTTTTTCCTTTGAATAGACCATATTATCCTATTTCTGGTTTTTTTTTTTTTAATTGACGTATAGTCAGTTTACAATGTGTCAATTTCTGGTGTACAGCATAATGTTTAAGTCATATATACATATATATATATGTCATATATATATATTCCTTTTCATATTCTTTTTTCATTATAGGTCACTACAAGATACTGAATATTGTTCCCTGTGCTATACAATATAAACTTGTTCATCTATTTTATATATAGTAGTTAGTATCTGCCATATTATCCTGTTTCTTTGTATGCCCTGTAATTTTGTTGTTGTTGTTAAAAACTGGACAATTGAACCTAAAAACATGGTTAGCTCTTTCTTAATCATATTCTCCCAATTTCCCAAGTTTTGCTTAAATTTTTATTGTTGCTGCTACTGTTTTGGTTTGCTGTTTTTGTTTTTATTGTTTTAAGCTGTCTCTTTGCCAAGGATCAGCCTGAGTTATATACTTATGGTCTTATCAGCTCTTTTCTGAGCCTGTTCATTTCTTTTGAATGTCTTAGTCATTAATGTCTGTCTCCCAAAAGGGGGAAAAAGAGATGGGGAAAAAGGGCAGTGTCCCTTTAAAGCCCTTAGAAATCACTTTAGCTGGAGAAAGGGGGGCTTGCAACAATGGGGGGAGATGCACCAACAATGGTCACCCACTTCTTACTCTACACCTCTGAGATCAGAAGCAGCAATGAGTGATCAGAGCACAAATCTCTGATATTTGGAGGACGTGTCCTTTTGCCCACTCTGGCTCTGCAAGCTCTGTGCAGGCTGCTTCAGAAAAAAAAGTGTACAACCATTTGCTACAGGGCTGGGGTTGGGAATGGGTAGTTGCTTCCAAGCTAAGAACTGAAATTCACTAAATTGACCTCAGTTGACCTTCTAACCCTTCCCTGGGAAGTTGCAAGCTTTCAATAGGCTAGCTAGAGACTTCATGTCAACTAAGAGATATGACAATATGACAATCAGTGCAGAGTGTGTGTGTATGTATTGTTAGTTAGCAGTTTCTTATTCTCACAGAGATTCTTATTAGACCTGGGAATGGACAACAACATGCTTTTGGATCAAAATAAAAGTTCTCTTCATTGGATTTGGGGCAGTCATGAAAATGGAAATGATCTGCCTTCTGTTGTAGAGATCAAATTCAGTAAATTAGAAATTATTTACCCTCAAAAATTTACTAGTAAATAGGGTGCAGTACTAACATGGAGTGACTTTTTAGTAACTTGTGCTTTGGATGTATATTTATAGTAAACTTGGTAATTATAGGTTATTAGGATGATTTTTCATTTATAATATTCTTATAAAAATGTCAGCATTAGCACAAAAAACAATTAAATTTTCTTAAAAGTAAACAAATTATAAATTATAGTTCTACTTTATCCCTCACTCACCTACAAAATTTATCAAAAGCCTACGATTTATAAATCTTTCTTCTGTGCCAAGAAAAAAATAGAAAAGGCAAGGATGGAGACTACATCTTAGCTATTTAAAATTACAGTCCCCTATGACTGAAAAAAAGAGGTACAAACACACACACACACACACAATGCAAAGGAATGCAGTCAAAAGTAAATGCCATAAATATGGTTTGGACAGTAATTGTTAAAAGAATTCAAAAGAGGATAAGATCCTTAACTGCCATCACTTTATCCAAATCTTTTATTTTATTTCTAGTCCTTAATTAGAATGCTCTTTTGAAACTCACCCTATTATTCTTAACAAAGTTAAAAAAAAAAATAACTCCTTCCCAGGACTTATTCAGGGCTGCCTGGTGTCAAGAATGCATATAAGTGAATTTTCTCATCTGTCAAGAGCTTCCTTCCTTTAGGGAGTTGTTTTTTGTTTTTTGTTTTTCTTCTGAATGTTCCCAGTTTAATCAAGGAAAGCTCTGAACTGCCATCTATAGTTAAGTTCCTTGATTTTTTTTCTCCACTCATAGAAACAACATAGATACGAATTATACAGTTTATTGGAAAAAAAAACTGAATTAGCTCCTTGAGTATATTTTCTAGATGAGAAATAAAGATAACTTATGTATGCTTATCCTCATTAGCTTTTAACTATTTTCTTTAACTTTATTATTAGAATGAAATATACATTTTATGATCCCTTAGTATGCTGGATGCTCAGTATGCTTTTAATTGTATCAATATTCTATTGATTTTAATACGTAATAATAAAATAATTTTTAGTTTGAACTAATGTCAACCTTTAAAAATGCAGAATTATATCTTAATGGGCAAAATAAAGTGATTTCTCATCTCATTTCTACACTGAGATATCTAGTCAAATTATGCTAATTTTATTCTTAAGTGAGGATGAACTTAGCACATAATTAGCACTGGTTATAAATTTCCCCCATGGATTCAAGTTAAGCAGTTGATCAAACAATTTTTTTCTATACAGCATTTAGATTGGTATCAAGCTAAATAATTTTAGGTATACATACTGTAACACTTCTAGGGATAAATGGGAAATAAGGAAAATAACATCTATTGAACACTTACCACATACTGTCGTCATCACTGTTGGTTAGAATGTCTTGTTTGTAAATTACAGCAACTATTTCATTCTATTTAAAATCAAGGAAAATTTATCATCTCCACAACAAAAAGTCTAGAGTTCTTGTAGTCCCAGCAAGTTAATCAGATGATTAGTGATAACAGGTAGAACACCACCATCTTTCTGCCATTTTCTGCTTCATTTTCTCCATAGGCTCATAGCAAGTTGGCTACAGTACTCCCTGGCATTATATTCAGACATTAACACATATCTGGAAAGAGAATGTGAGTTATAAAGTTTCACTTTTAGGGGGAAGAAACATTTTCATACCTTCTGTGAAGACTGCCCCTTGTATTTCTTGCCCATAATTGGATCATACACCTAATCCAGTCACTGGCAAGCAAAATGGGAATGCCATGATTAGATTAGCCCAATTAAGAAGTACCCTTAATGCTGGGATAAGAATTCCCTCCCCCAAAGCACAGTGCCTTGTGGAGGAGTCTGGATGTCCTTACAGTACTGGGCTTTGGTGAAAGGAGAAAGAGTAAGTGAAGGATGGAGGTACTATCACAGATATGTGCTGTAGAAACTTACAGTACCATGCCATCCAGACTTCCTAAGAGCTCTAAAATGTAGTTTGTTTACAAAATAGAAACTGAAACCTGGAGAGAGAGAATATCCCCAGATAACAAAGCTATAAAATTGACTAGGATTAGAAGCTTTATCCAAATCCAAAGGCTGTGTTATTTCCCCCACACCATGGGATCTTAACCTAGAAACCCTAAATAACCTAAAAATATGTTAAAACAAGTTCCAATTTCATCAAATATTATGGTGATAGAAAATCATTTATGAGCTAATCCTGTTACTGAGTCCAAGCCTGTACTGCTCTCCACACTATAGGCCAGTAAATCTAGAGATGAGCTGTTAGGACAAGGAGTAATGACTTGATTCAGAAAGCCAGCAAACTGAGAAGATAGTGAACTAGTGTCCCAGGGAACCATTTTGCCTGGATTTGGATGCTCGTTTCTTTTATAAAATAGAGGGAGGTAAGGAAAGTAAAGTGAAAAGGTGGTAAGTTGTTGCAAATATTTCCTGGTTCCATCCTGGAGAGGATGTGTTAATTCCTTTTTTTCCCGCAGTTACTTACTGGTGGGCATGGTCAGTATGTTTCCTGTGAGCTTAAACAAAGGTATTTTAGCTTAACACTCAGGCATGGAAGGCAGGGTTCCAGGAGGTGGGCCATTATGTATACTTTAAGCTATAGCAGTATCACTTTAGTGATTAATTTGTAACAAAAGCAGGAGAATACAGTGGTTAAAGTAAATGAAACAGATCCAATATAGAGTCAGATTTGTTCCTCCCTAGTACAATCCTAGGCAAAATTCAAAAATCTATAACGTTTTTCCTCTGCATTTTCCAGTTCTTCTCTTCTAAACTCATGTACCAATTAAGTATCTTTGAGAGGAGAATTGTTATTTTATGCCAAAGCAAAGCTAGCAAGTGGATGACCCTATATTTTTTGGATTCATGTTGTATTCAGAATGTTTATAGGAGAAACAAAATATCTTAACACCTTTTAAGTTGTGTCAGGAAAAGAATCAAAGATTGATGAAGATAAAATTTTGTGTCTACTCACTGATAATTTAAGAGTGCTTCAGGGATGAGAGGATTAATATCATGCCATAGTCAAAATAATTAAAGCTGGAAAATAATCAAGGATCAAGCTTGCTGAGTCTTTCAAATTGAAAAAGACCTGCCAAGACTGATCTTTTCTATTTGGGAGTTTAGAAATGTTGAATCTAATTACAAACAAAAGCAGGATACAAAGACCGAGGATGAAAGCAGTTTAGAAAAGGTATTTTCTTCTGTAAACTTCAAACTCCAGGAAAGTATAAGAAACATAATATGAAGTGAGGTCTCTGCTAAGCCATTAAATCAAACACATGACCAAAGAATGCATGCCAGATGGAGCAGACTGAGGCGGTAAGCTTTCTTTCATGTTTATTATTTTAAAAATAAGCAGGAGACTGAGGGTGTGTGTGTATGTTAAAAAGAGAAAATAATTTTAGAGTCTTCTAAAGCCTTAACCTTCTAAACTGCAACTTCAAACTTTAAGAGTTTTTATCTCCCTTATTTCTACTTCTTGCCCTAAAGTCTCTGACTACAGAGCATAGGAGAGAAAATAGAAAGAGAAGGAAGAAAAAACAGATCATATTAATCTTTTTTAATGTAGGCTTCTAAGCTTTAGTTGAGAAGAGTGAATATTTAAACCTAATGACATTAGAACTTGTTTCTAAATCCTGTTTTTTTTTATGCCTAAAAAAGAGAATTTGTTCATTCCATAAAATAAAAATAAATGTTATTTGGATTCATAGAGATGGCATTAAACTGAAAAATAGAATAACCACTATCACAGGAAAAATAAAGCTATGCCACGATTTTATCTTGCTGTATCCAGATCATTTGGTAAAATGTTTACAGGCACAATGTCTAGCTTTAATGAAATAAGTCAGTTAAATAAGGGAAAGATATTCTTAAAGTCCAAGAAGGAATTTTCTTGTGTAGGCCGAACTGAAGGTTGTTTGTCACATCTACAGGCCAACTTGTCAGATAAACTTAATGTTTAGAATATTTAATAAACAGACTAATAAAGTCTGATGTCAGGGACAGTTTATAGTAGAATAAACATGGAAGCAAACTTTAAATACTTACACAAAATTTTATATAAATTTAACCAATTGTAACTTGTTATTTCCCCCACCTCCCCCGACCCCTTTCGTCTCTTTCTTTTCCTTTTCCTACTGCTGCTTTGTTTTTCTGGGGGAAAAGATGTAAGTTCTGAATGTGTAAGTTTGCAGGCAACTTAGTTACTTTAGATGTGTTCAAAGAACTAGTCATCAATGTCACCTATTAGTCACAGCTTACATGAAAGGCCTTAAATGGCAAAACTTAAAGGGCAAATCCAGAAATTTTTTCCATGTCACAGTTTTATAACATCTAATTGCACATCATGTTTTGAGGGAAATTTTTTATAATGAGATTTGAACAAAATTCATTATGTCTGCCAGACTCTGGGGCTTTTTCACTTACCCCTGAAAAATAACATAAAGAGCAGTCAGAATTATGTTGTACACAGATAAACCAGATAAATGTGTTTGCTTAAAAAAAAAACTGCCAGCATGTTTTTGCACTTAACAGTAAATTCAGATGCACGACCCTATCCTATGAGCCAGTGTGTCAGCTGACCTCTTACCAGATCACCAGCCTCATCAGATGTTCCTGTTCCTTCCTCTTCCTCGATCACTGAGCTTCAGCTACACCAGGTGTCTCAGTCCCTTCCACATGTAGAGCTGTTCCTGCCTCAGAGCTTTTACACATGTTATTTTATCTGCTGGGAATGCTTTTTCCACACTCCTCGCACTTTGCTCTAGGAGTAATTCTGTTCTTGCATTCATAGAACATGTCACAATTTGTAAGTATGTGTACTGTACGTTTGAGGTCTGTCTCATTATATCAGACCAAATTTGTTTGATCACACAGAGGAAAAAATAAGAATCCACTATCTATGAATGTGTACATATTTACATTTATATTTATAATTTGTACAAGCACCAGAATTCTAATTTTTTAACCTCTTGAGACAAACAAAATATACTTTTAAAAGATAATCAAAATATATATGCAAATAAAGATCTAATATTTTCTTCTCCCATCCCAATAAATTAAATACCCTCTAAGCAAAGTCATACCACTTGGGAGTACTCTGCAATCATTAAAAGCAAATTCATTTCTGCTTACTCATTATATATATAGTTGCCTCTGTGTCTTACATAAAATAGGAATTCAGTATGATTGTTGAATGCATGCATGAATAAATAAATTAATGACTCTTTATGCCAAAGCACAGCAATAGGAAGTAAAAAGATGAATAAATAAATAAACCGTGGTACATTCAGACAAAGAAATATCATTCAGTGCTAAAACGAAATGAGCTATCAAGCCATGAAAAGACAGGAAAGAACCTTAAATGCATGTTATTAAGTGAAAGAAGCCAGTCTGAAAAGGTTACATACTGTATAATTCCAACTGTGTGACATTCTGGAAAAGAAAAAAATCAATGGAGTCGGTAAAAATATCAGTGGTTGCCAAACCCTGGGTGGAGAGAGGATGGATAGATGACACAGAGGATTTTTAGGGCTCTTTTGTCAAAGATCAGTTAACTATAATTATGTGGGTCTATTTTGGGGCTCTCTATTCTGTTCCACTGATCTTTTTATACTTTCATCAATACCACATAGTAGATTGATAGTCTTGACATCATGTAGTGTCAGTCCTCTGACATTGTTCTTCCTATTCAACACTGTGCTGGTAGTTCTATGTCTTTTGCCTTTCTGTATGAATTTTAGAATCAGCTTGTTGATATCTATAAAATAACTTGCTGGGATATTGATTGGAATTGCTCTGATTCTATGAATCAAGTAAATAACAACTTATATCTTGTCAATACTGAGCCTTCCTATCCATGGACATGGAATATCCCCCATGTATTTAATTCTTTGATATCATTATCATAGTTTTATAGTTTTATTCATATAGAGCTTATAAATATTTTCTTAGATTTATACTTAAGTATTTCATTTTATGTGTGCTAATATAAATGGTAATGTGTTTTTAATTTCAAATTCTGGTTGTTCATTGCTGTTTTAGAAAAGTGATTGACTTTTATGTATTACCTTGTATCAGGATCATACTATAATCACTTGTTAGTTCTAGGACTTTTTTTTGATTCTTTCAGATTTGCTACGTAGACAGTCATATCATCTACAAAGACATTTTTATTTCTTCCTTATCAATTTATATACATTTCTTGGTCTTATTATTACTGTTATTGTATTAGCTAGAACTTCCAGTACAATGTTGAGTGGTGAGAGGAGACATCCTTGCCGTGCTCCTGATCTTAGTGGAAAAGTTACTACTGTCTCACCATTAAATAAGATATTAGCTGTAAGTTTTATAGATGTTATTTGCCAAATTGAGGAAGTTCCCCTCTATTTCTAGTTTATAGTTTTTATTATGAATGGCTTTGGATTTTGTGAAATGCTTTTTTGCATCTACTGATATGATCATGTGATTATCTTCTTTAGCCTGTTGATGTGATGGATTATATTAACTGATTTTTGTATGTTGAACCAGGCTTGCATACCTGGTATAAATCCTGCTTCCTTGCAGTATGTAATTCTTTTTATATATGTTAGAATCCTTTTGTTAATATTTTCTTGAGGATTTTTATATGTATGTAACTGAGAGATATTGTTCTGTAGTTTTGTTTTTGTTTTTTATAATGTTTTTGGTTTTGTTATGAGGAAAATGGTGTCCTTTAAGTTAGAAAATACTCTCCTTGACTCTACCTTCTAGAAGAGATAGATTATGCAGAATTGCTATAATTTCTTCCTCAAAGGTTTGATAGAATTCACTGGTAAGTCCACATGGGCCTGGTGATTTCTGTTTTGTAAGGTTATTAATTACTGATCAGTGTATTTAATTGATACAGACTTTTTCAGATTGTTACTTTTTATGTGGATGTTGTGATTATTATCTTCAAGGAGTAAGTCCATTTCATCTAATTTATCAAATTTGTGTGCTGAGTTGTTTATACAATTACTTTATTGTCCTTTTAATGTTCATAAAATTTGTAATGATGTCCCCTCTTTCATTTCTGATATTAGTAATTTGTATCTTCCCTCTTTTTTATTAATTTGCCTTGCTAGCAGCTTGTTGATTTGACTGATCTTTTTGAAGAATCATCTTTTTATTTTGTGGATTTTTCTCTGTTAATTTTCTGTTTTTAATGTCATTGAGTGCTTCTATATTTTTCTTTCTTTTGTTACTTTGGATTTGATTTCTAGATCGCATCTTTTATTTAGTGAACCAACCTCTTTCCTTGGGAGGGTGAAAGAAATTTAAGCATGAGCAATGTTCTCCTAACAAATTTCTAAGGAAAGTAAGTGATGTGTGCCTGTCTTTTAGAAAAAATAGCTTACATTTACAAGTATATTTTTTCAAATTATTTGCAATTTTTAGCCCATTTCATCAGTTGATTATCAAAAATATGTAGTTAACATACAGTAACAATCAATTTTTCATTTTTTTCAGATAAGGAAACAGGGATTTAATATCAGATGACAGAGCAAGGATTCTAACACAAAATTTCTAACTTCTACAGCAGAAATCTTCCCAAAGATTGTGCTCTCTTTATTTTGTACAGGAGTATTTTAATAGTTTATTTTAAAAATATTTACAGAATATTAAATATATTCCAGGCATTTTTAAGGCACTGAGGATTCAGTAGTGACTGAAACTACTGAAGATTCATCTCCACATATGAGTGATATCATATGGTATTTTTCTCTTTTTCTGGAAAGCCTATATTTTAGTAGGCAAAAAAAAAGATGAAAAAGATGTAAAAAAATATAGTATATGAGATCATAACAAGATAATTGCTATGTAGAAGAGCAAGGAAACAGGATTAAGAATCTTGGAAGAGGGGTTGCGAGGCTATGTATGGAGGGATGCCAAAGTGATATTTGAACAGAAAACTGGATTAAGTGAGGAAGCAAACATATATGTGGAAGAAGATTATTTGCAGCTAAGAGAAAATTACAAAGGCTGTTAGATGGAAATAGCCTGTTCTTGAATTTCAGGGAGGGCTTTGTGGTCATGTCAAGTTACGGGGCAACAGGGATAATAGGGGAGTAATTACAACTACAGGAGGGAACCAAGCCAGCTAGATCTTAAATGCCCTAGTAAAAATTTTTATTTCTACTCTAAGTGAAAAGAAAAGCTATTGTTTTGAGCTTGATTTAACTTAATACACAATCAAGATTAATTAATTTAAAATTTGAGAATAAATTGTAGTAGAGAGGCAAGTACAGAAATACAAAAATTCAAGTTATAAATGATGATGGTTAGGACTAAGGTAGTATTTTTCCAATTGACAAAAACTAGTGGGATTGTAAATATCTTTTTCAAGATTGAATCAAGTGGAATTGCTGTAAGATTGGACGTTAAATGTAAAAGAAAACAGAGGAGTCAGGAATACCTCCACCCATTGTTTTTGTCCTGTGTTGAGGAAAGTTGCCATTTATTAAGATGGGAAGAAGAAACTATTCTTGTTCTTCAATATTGCTTTGGTGATTCTGGGTCTTTTGTGATTCCATATAAATTTTAGGATTACTTGTTCTAGTTTTGTAAAAAATGTCATGGGTAATTTGATAGGGATTATATTAAAATCTGTAGCATGCCTTGGGCAGTATGACTATTTTAACAATATTGATTCTTCCAATCCAAGAACATGGGTTATCCTTCCATTTCTTTAAGTAATTAATTTCCTTAATCAGTGTTTTGTAGTTCTCATTTTATAATTAATCTAAATTACCCCAAACATAAAGTAGGAAGCAGTAGGATGGCCCTTATGAATTAGGAATCAAAACTTAAGATCACTAAACCTAGCTTAGCTTCCAAAAGGGATAAAGTTAATACAAAACCTGAAATATACTTATTTTTACTTGACTAGATTTGTTGTTGTAAGTTGCATTACTCTTACCAGACTGATACTATACTCTATTTTAAAACTTTATTAATTTACCTCAGCCAATTACTCAAGCATTTTCTGAAAATAGGTAAGTACTTCCTTTTTCTTCTTCTTCTTCCACATTTTAGAAGTTACACAGCATTAGTTAGAGTCAATGCTGAAAAAGAAATGTGAGAAGATAGAGCAAAATGATTTCCACTAGCCTTGACAGCTACCAGACAAAGGGTTTGTGAACATGATGGCAGGGTTAAAATTCTGGTATTCAAATTACAGGAGAGTCATTTATTATGGATGTATAATATTTGCATGTTATCTTTTGCTCTTATTTCTAAGTCTTAATATCTTCCTTTACTCCAAATACGTAAAATATAAAATGTCCAAATAAAATATTATCTTTGACTTACTATGAGGTAAGCATAGTAAGGTATTTCATTTGAACCTCATCTGACTGCTCTTTTATTAGCTATTTAGAAGATCACAGAAAAGATTTTAGATCTCATCAAATACTTCTAAACTCTAATGGCATATATCCCTCTAACCAACTTATTCAGTGAGCTACAGTCTAGGCTTTTAAGTTATACAAGTAAAGAGAGAGCAAAGCTAACATGAGAAGAAACACCTCTGACTGTTTTATTTAAGCTGTTTCGAGTTTTGTACAAAGAAGTAGAGAAGCCAATGTCTGAAAAATTTGTGTTGAGATGATTGCAAGTGATGGGTATACACTCATATACTATTTAACTTATAGCCGGACAGGCTTGAAAAGTAATTTTAAAGCTCTAGGCTCTCAAATTCTACTGGCTTGGGGTTTGCTGTAGATATTTTGTACTGCAATCTTTCCTCTTACATTTCATTTCAAAATATGTTTCAGACGAAGTTACATGTACTTTCAAAACATAGGTTAAAGATATAAACAAAATTATTGTCTTATTATTTTAAAATGGCTTTGTATCAGTCAAGGTTCAACAACAGAGCCAGAACTAACAAGAGATATACATCTAAAACTATATCTAATACTATCCATCTCCCTATCTCTCTCCTATTTGTCCTTTTGTTTGTTATGAGACTTTTCACAGGGAACTGACCTATCAAACTGTGGGTACTAGTGCACCTGTCTTTGCAAGACTGTTGTCTAATCTAATGCTGTACTTCAAGCTCTTAGGACAGGCAATCCACAAGGGAAGGTCATGAGTAGGGTGAAATCCACATGCATGTGCTTGAATCCCACCAGAATAGGCTGAAACCTTTGTCCTACTCTTCTTTCCAACCTTGGTGAGGAGGATACCCCATAGAAGCTGGAGCCAACACATACTGGGCCTGCAAACCAGAGAAGCTCAAATGGAATCCAGGTGTCAAGAGACGCTGCAGGCCTGCTGCTGCTTCACACCAAACATCAGCAACCACCTTTATGCACTCAAATAACTTGCTTCCCTTCCATTTTTCACATTTCACAGAAATCTCCCTTGTGACCCACCCAAAGCTGAAATATATCTAAAAAATAGAAATCTAGAATGCTTAGTACAAATTATTAACATGTTATAAAGCTATCAAATCTTATTTAATACTTTTTATTTGAAATGATCAACCATTAGTACCACTTTCTAGATACCTTGTGTGCATTCAAAAAGAATGGCATAGAAATTTACTGAATATAACTATCAGTAGAAGCAAAAATATAGATACACAAAAACATAAATCTTCATATGATTCTTCCCTCAGACTATTTTTTCCCTAGTTTATTGTATCCTATTGTCACATACTTTCTTTGGGAAATCTTTTCCTCAACTTTTTGTTTTGAAAATTTTCAAACCCACAGAATAGTAGAAAGAATAGTGCAATGAACACAGGTATTCCTTTTACCAAATTTATACTTGGCACTCTCCTTTTATCATGCTTTCTTAATTGTATACCTTTCATGACACACACATACTTTCTTGTGCTTGATTTGAGACATGAATTTCTAAGCATCATGATACTTCACCTTAATTACTTCACCATGTATCTCATAAGAGGAAAAGACATTCTCTTATAATTGAATTGTCTTATCTATATGCTTTATAAAAGTAGTAATCCGTATTCTAAATCTATAATTATAATTATCACCCACTTGAAATTTAACATTATCTATTACTTTTATTTAATGTCGAATCCTTACTAAATACTGCCCAATTATTCCTAAATGTCTCCTATGGCTTTATTTCATCTACTTTTTTCCTGGTCTAATAGTCTGTCACAGATCATGCATTTCACTTAATCAATATGTGACTTTGGTCTTTTTTAATATAGAATTTTTGTCCTGCATTTTTAAAATTCTGTCATGCAAATTTTTAAGAGTGAAGGCCAGTTTTTTTTTTTTCCAGATTTCTCACTTTGGGTTTGTCTGATATTTGCATTATTTGGGAAAGTACATTATAAGGAGATATTTTTATATGCTGTGAGACATGAGACAAATTGAATTTTTGCTGATGCCCAAGCACATGGAAGTGTTACAGAATACGTATCTTGGAAAATGTCTGTCTTAGTCCTCTAGCTATATTTTATTTTTCCCTCTAATACCAGGTTTGCATATGATGACAACAGAATATTTCTGGCTTTTAGCTATATTGAAAGGTAATCTTTCATGGGTAATATCACTGTTGAGAGATGGCCTTTCCTCAAGTGTGTCATATCCTTTAGTAGTCACATTGAATTCAGGAATGGGATGCCTAAAAACAGAAGTATGTCTATGCTCACATTTAAATTTATTGCCTATTATAAGTAAAAAATGAGTAATAAAATCCATCAATTCTACTTAACAGATAAGGCAACTAAACTGTAATAAGGTTAAATGCTGTGCAAAAAGAAACATTATTTAAAAAGGAATAAAATATTTAGCATAATTTTTTATTGAAGTATGGTTTGATTTATGTTAGTTCAGATGTACAGCAAACTGGTTCAGTATTTTTGCTGTTTATACTCCATTATAGGTTACTACAAGATAATGGCTATAATTCCCTGTGCTATACAGTATATACTTGTTCCTTATCTACTTTATACATAGTAGTTACAAGTTTGTTTTCTATATCTGTCTGTTTCTGGTTTGCATATATATTCTTTTTTGTTATTTTTTAGGTTCCACATTGAAATATCATTAGCATCATCTTTCATAATATGCGTTTTAATTGTATGTTTTAAAGTTTCTAATTTGGATGTTAAAGTTTATGAAGTAAAAATTAGTGTGAGGTTACATAAGTGGAATCAAGTGAAAATTAAGCAGCAATATTTGTTTTACTATTGCTGTATCATCTATTAGGAGGGCCTGGGAGTGAAAAGGAAGGAGTGGTGCTTTTTAAAAAAAAATTAATAATACATCCATATTATATATGTGGATATTGATAGAAAAGGATATTTTAGATTTAGAATTTTTAAAATCTATCAGTGAACACAGAGTAAAGAAATCTATCAATTTGGGTAGATAGTAAATATTTTGACTTTTAAGAAGATACCTTGTTTGCAAAGTGGAGAAGACCCTGTTCTACATTAATTTTCAAAGGATCAGATATTTTGCTTTATTTCATTTTAAAGCTGTTTGTTTTTTAATAGGTAATATATATGAATATCCTTAAAAATCCCCAAAGTAAAATGTGATATTCTTTTCAAATCCTGTTTTCCAGCCACCTCCTTCTCTTAGAAGCAACCATACACCTGTTTTTTATACATCGTTCCGGAGATAGTTCTAAGTGTTTGCAATCACATATACCTACACCAAGTGAAATATTTGGATCTGACATAAAAAGGAGACCCAGGATTCTCTTCTCGTGTCTGCTGGTGCCTATCTTGATTGGTCACCTCTGTCCTGACTCACATCCTTTAAGCTTCACCTATAATTTTAACTGAAGTTTGTAGGGTATTTTCTGTGAAATCTTCAATTCACTTCAATCTAGTAACAGCTTGCTTCAAGAATACTGTATCTCTTCAGTTTTGACCTTCTGGGTGTACCTCTTATTTAGGGAAATAAGCTCAGCAGCAAGAGGACTTATTTTTCATTGTTAGCGCTGACAGAACTCTATTAATACGCCTTCACTTGTGCATTAAGATTATTGTAACCTTGTTTGTACCCTAGACTGATAAGGTCTAGAGAAAGCTGGTTCACACATTTGTTCTTCCTGGAATCAAAAGCTTTCAAAAAACAAGAAACTTTGTTTCTTGTGAAACTGTCATCTTAAATATTATTGAAACATGCTAGCAAGTCTCACACAAACTATTACTCTAGTTCAAAGAGAACAAGTAATTTTCATCTATAAAATCTTAATGGGGGCATCATTTGACCATTTTCGTGACAAACCTACCTTAGTAAAATTATGACACAAAAGCAGCACTTGATCCTTGAGAAGGAGCAGGGCTTCATGAATATTGTATCTATTAGCTTCGCTAGTGTCGTAATTTTTCTTCTCAGTTTATATGAAACAATCGAAACATCTGATACTGATCCAGTACACCTGAAATGTATAGCATAGAGAGAATGACCATGTAACACTTAAACAATTAAAATGTATGTAAAATGATATTTTTACTCACTGCTTTTTTTCAACTAAAATTGCTTCATGTAGCAAAAACCTTAATACTTTCTTTTTATCATATACATACACAGAATTTACTTGTCACATGCATTTTCATAAAATACTGTAAATCGACTTTAACTGGATAGGGGTCTATGTAAAATATCTATACATCTTTTCTAGGTCAGAAAGAAAAAAAGTGCTATACCAAGGAATTTTGACTAAAGATATTATGGAAATGGGTATGGGATTTGACTGTCTATTAGCTGTGTAGTCAGGACACACCCATGAAATGAAGAATTATGGGGTCTTCAATGGACCATCTAACGGAAATGCAAGTCTACTCTGAAAAGATCGAGCCTCATGCTAGGCCTATCAGGATTCCTAAAATTAAACTCCAGTTAGCATGAATGTATAATACAAAATTAAAAGTCCTACCTGCTAAAAGCTCTCTGAGTAAAAGCAGCATTTATAGCTAGATTATAACTATATATAAATTTGTTTTATTGCCAAATGTTTGCTTAGGTTATTTAAACCAGGCTGGAGTATTGAATTCCAGCTTTCTTCTCCTTTGTGTGTCTGTCTCTTTTGGAGTTGGGGGTTGAATTTTTTTTCAGCTATTATGATTTGCATTTCTAATTTTCTTCTGTTACAGCTTTATATGAAATTTGTTTTGTTCTGTTCAAGCATCTTGTGTACTAGATGGTGAGCTCAGGAGTGCCCTCTTCTGACAAGGTAGTAAACTTATGATAATCCTCTTTTCTCACCACCACCAATCAGAACATGTCTTTTTAAAATTGTAATTTCTTCATGATTGTTAATTTTCTTTTTTTCCTTTTGTGCTTTGCGACCATATCCCAAGAACACCCCTCCCTATGTATTTATCAGATTCTCTCCCAGAAGCAATTTTACTTCCACTCTGTTCTATCTAGTCCTTGTTTTCAATTCTCAGTCTTATAGCTGGTGTTAATGACCAACCAAGCTGTGAGCCTGTTTAGTGTTCTGGCATTTACTGTTGACTTTTTTTCCATAGGCTTTCTTTCTCTATCTCCTCTACCCTCTCCATGCTTTATCTGTGTCTTCCAGACTACTCTCCTCTTTTCATTGTGGTTTTAAAGTCCTTGTTCCTTACTTTCTACTTTCACAGATTTGCAACAACAGGGGGAGCTCCAGTAAAATTTGGTTATTTTTCTACTAAAAGGTCATTTGATATCTGTGATCTCCATCTTGAAGAAATACTAATGGTAAGTTTTATATAATGAGTTTTTTTGAGTTCTCTGTGGTAAAAACCTTAGGGTTTACTTTTTGAGGTTTGCCTTCGAAACTGTTAGGGCTGTCTCTTATGAAAAGCATTTATACGTATCTGACACTTTTGTTACTATTTTAGGTAAGTATATCCACTGTTTATGACATTCCAGTCTTTTTTTTTTTTTAGCACATTTGAAGACTTCATGTCACTCCAGTCCTAAATTTTGCCTCCACAGAGAGTCATTTTCATAAGCTCACAAACTATCTACTATGAAAAACAAGAAAATTTTCCATTTTACACATGGTTCCCAAGGCTTCAGTTGCACTGTTGTCTGCAGTTGTTTTGCTCTAATGTATTACGTACCATCTCTACCTTTCCTCCTCCCATTCTCTTGAATTTATTCCATTTTAGTCAGCAGTTCCCCTATTTAATTGTTTAATGTGAAAACAATACTTAGAAGTATTTTGACCTTGATAACTGCAATAACAAAGTTGATCACTCACTCTTCCAATACTTTCTTCACATGGTCTCTGAAGTGGCATAACTACCTCTTTCTTCCCTACTTTATTGACTGCAAGTCTTCAGTTTCCTTTGGTGAATCCTTCATTTATCCTGACTGCTATTTGCTGGGGTGTTTTCAAATTAAAATTTTAGATATTGTCCCTTTTCCTTGTTTATTGTCTCTCCAAATGGCCACAGAGAATGGAGTTATATAAAGGCTAGTTAATGGAGATTTGGCAGAGATAACAAAGATCTGATATCATATGAGGGAAAGTAGTATCTGAATGAGAAGTATGTCAATAATGTCAAATGATACAGAACAGATAAATAGAAGGAAAACTGAAGATATTCTATTGAATTTATTAATAAAGAGATCATTAGTAAACTATAGATAAACCCATTTCAGATGCCAAAGTGTAGGAGACTGTGGAGTAAGAAGGATGTGAGGAAATGAAGGCAGGAAGATATTTCATAAAGCTTGGTTACAAAAAGCACTTAGGAACCAGAGAGAATGAAAAATAGAAATACAGATACAGACTGATCTAGAGGCAGAAAGACAGAAGAGAGGTGCTATAGACTGAATATTTATGTCCCCCATAATTCATCTGTTCAAATGCTACCCCCCAATGTTATGATACTAAGAAGGGGAGCCTTGAAAGGTGATTAGGACAAAAGTCTCCATTAATGGAATTAGTGCCCTTTTAAGAGACCCCAGAGATCTCCCTCACCCTGCTTACAATGTGAGGACACAGTAAGAAGGTGGCTGTCAATGAGGAACAAATGTTTGTTGTTTAACTCACCCAGTCTATGCAAATTTTGTTTACAAAATTTGTTACAATAGACTGAATAGAATTGGAGGAGGGAAGATTTTCCCCAAGATGAAAGGATTTAGAGAATCTGTTTACATGCAAGCAGTTAGAAAATTCCATTTGGGGTGGAATATGTAGAATACACCATGGAAACTTTAGAAAAGTGGAAGGAAATATATTCCAGAACCCAGAGGGAACAAGTTGGCTTAGCTGGGATGAGCAAAGGAACAAACTGAAGATGGGTCCAGGTGCCAGTAGATAGGTAAGTTTGTTAGCAGAACATTAATAAATTTCTCAAGTTATAGCTTCCAGTTCTATTTTATCTAGTATGAGATGATAATATTGCATTAATACCTCTCAGTATTATTCTGTTTAATTTCCAGAAAATATATATTTATTACATAGTAAGGGACATATGGGAAGATCATGATAAGTATATTGCCAAAGTGGATTATATTTTTGTCAAAAAAATCAGTATCACGTGGATAAGTGTGCAGACACTAGAACAAGGCTGCTAGGAATGAAATATTAGCCACCTGTCAAACCAATTAGGTGATCTTAGGCAACTTGCTTAATCTCTCTGGGGTTAATTTCATCACATGTAAAATTAAAATAATGATAATGCCTACTCCATAGGACTCTTATGATTATGAAGTGAATTATCATTTGTACAACTTCTGTTTAGAAGAGTGTTTGGCAAATAGTAAATACTTATGTGTTTGTTAGTTAAAATTAATTGCAGATATCAGCTAAATGATGGATGGAAAGTAGAAAGACCCTGAGTCCATCTTTTAGAGGTGCACCAAAGTCACAACTATTTGCAGAACAAACATTGATGAAAATGACCAGAGCCTACTAGAAAATATCTTCTACAACTAAAGACATAAGAAGGAACCACAAAAAGACGAGTAGGAGGGGTAGACTCACAATATAGTCAAGACTCATACTTCCAGGTAGGTGACACACAAACCAGAGAAAAATTACATTGCAGATGTTCTCCCACAGGAGAGGTCTGAGCCCCAGATTGGGCTCCCCAGCCCAGGGGTCATACACTAGGAAGATGGGCCCCAAGACAGTTTTGGCTTTGAAGGCCAGTGGGGCTTAATTTCAGGAGTCCTACAGGACTAAGGAAAATAGACTTCACTCTTAAAGGGCACACACAAAATTTCACACAATCTAAGAGGGCAAAAGCAATAATTTGACAGGAGCCTGGGCCAAACCTACCTGCTGGAATTAGTTTGCCAGACAGGCAGGGGACAGTTGTAGTTCACCCTGGAGACACAGACACTGGCAGCAGCCATTCTTGGGAGATCCTTCTACCATGTAGATGCTTGTGCTGATAGGTACCATTGTGGAATCTTCCCTCTAGCTCTTTAGCACCAAGACCTGGCTCCTCCTGATAGCCTGTAGGTGCCAGTGCTGGGACACCTCAGGCCAGGTAACTAACTGGGTGGGGACACAGCCACATCTGTCAGCAAACAGGCTGCTACAGGCCTCCTGAGTCCATAGCCATCTCTGACCGTGGCCCTGCATTCTAGAAGCCCGCACCAGATGAAAGAAAAACACAGTTTTGCAGCTTATAGACTCAGCCTGTCCAAGCACGCTGCCCTGGGACCAGCTGGACCCTGGCCTTGCCCACTATCAGGCAGACCAACACAAGCTCTGGGACACCCCCGAGCCTGTACCCACTTGTGTCAGGAAGCAGTACCCCCGCCCCCCACCAATAACCTGAAACGAGCTCTCAAACCCCTCAGCCTTACAATCAGACTCCACAACCCAGCTCGGCCTGCCAGTAGTCTGCATTAACCTGAAGACCTGGCTTCAGCCACCAATTGGGGAGCAACCACCCCAAAGTGTTCTAGACCCTGACTTTACCCACCAGGGATCCAACACTAGCATAGTGCCCCCTAATATGAAGGTTAAAGGACCCTGGGGTTCTGCAGTTAGAAACCTTGTGACACAGCCCCACCAACCAGCAGCCTCTGCATAAGGCAGGACCTGGAAACAAACCAGACCAGAAGCCAACCAAGCCTACAAGACCAGCCAAGTAGTCCACCCACCACAACAGGAAGACCCACAAAGCCCTCATAGAGGGAACTGCTAGAGCATATAGCTTGAGTGATAAGAGGGTCATGCACTGCCGGGATACACAGGATGTCTCCTACAGAAGGCCACTTCTCTAAGGTCAGGGAGTGTAACTAACCTACCACATACATAAAAATACAAACAACCATTTTGACATTATCAGGTGACAGAGGAACATGTTCCAGATGAAGGAATAAGATAAAACCACAGAGGAAAAACTAAGTGAAGTGAAAATAGTCTACCCAAGAAAGTTCAGGGCAGTGATTGTAAAGATGACAAAAGAACTCAGGACAAGAATGGATGCACAGAGTGAGAAGTTAGAAGTTTTTAACAGTTAAGAAATATAAAGAACAATGAAACAAAAATGAAAAACACTTAATCAATAGTAGATTAATTGATACAAAGGAATGGACCAGCAAGCTAGAAGACAGTAGTGGAAATCACTGATGCTGAACAGAAAAACAATGAAATGAGGACAGTTTGAGGCCTCTGGGACAACATCAAGCACACTGATAGCAACATTATAGGGTCCCAGAAGGATGAGCGAGAAAGGGGATGGGAATATATTTGAAGACATAATAGCTGGAAACTCCCCTAACCAGGAGAAGGAAACAGTCATCCAGGTGCAGGAAGCACAGAAAGTCCCATACAGCATTAACCCAAAGAGGAACACACCAAGATACACTGTAATTAAAATGGCATAAATGAAAGATACACAGAGAGTAAAGGCAGTAAGGGAAAAATAACAATGTACAAGGGAGCTCCCGTAAGGTTATCAGCTGACTTTTCAGCAGAAACTCTGAAGGCCAGAAGGGAGTGGCATGATATACAGTGATTAATCTACATGCAAGGACATTCTACCCAGCAGTGCTTTTCACTCATATTTGATAGAGCAAGCAAAAGGTAAAAGAATTCAGCAATATCAAAACACCTTTATAATAAATGTTATGGGAACCTCTCTAAGTGAAAAAGAAAGGCCGTAACTGGAAACATGAAAATTATAAAATGGAAAAGCTCACTGATAAAGGCAAACATACAGTAGAGGTAGGAAATGATCCATGCAGAAAGCTGGTATGAAGGTTAAAAGACAAAAGTAGTAAAATTATCTACATCCAAAATAAGCAGTTAAAAGATACACAAAACAGATTCAAATATATCAAAAATAGTACTCATGAGGGGAGGAGAGTACAAATGCAGGGTTGTTAAATTTCATTTGATATTAAGAGATCAACAACTTACAACATAGATATAGAGAGATGCTATAAAAACCTCAGTGTAACCACAAGCCAAAAATCTGTAATAGCTATACACACACAAATAAAATAGAATCCAAACATAATACTAAGATAGTCATTAAATCACAAGAGAACAAAAGGGGGAAAAAAGGCCTACAAAATAACCCCAATTAAATGGCAATAAGAACATATCAGTAATTACTTTAAATGTAAATGGAATAAATGCTCAATAAAAGACAGAGGACTGAATGGATACCAAAACAAGACCCATATACATGCTGCCTACAAGAGGCTCACTTCAGATCTAAAGACACACAAAGACTGAAACTGAGAGGATGGAAAAATGATATTCCACACAGATGGAAATCTAAAGAAAGCCAGGGTAGCAATATTTTATCAGACAGACTTGAAATAAAGACTTGAAAATAAAAAGATAAAGAAAGACACTAGGTAATGATCAATGGATCAACCCAGCAAGAAGAAATAACAATTAGAAATATATATGCACTCAACATAGGAGCACCTAAACATGTAAAGCAAATATTAACAGATAAAAAGGAAGAAATTGATAGTAACTCAATAATAGTAGGGGACTTTAACACCCTACTTATATTAAAGGACAAATCATCCAGACAGAAAATCAGTAAAGGAACACTGGCTTTAAATGACACTAATTAGACTAGAAAGACTTAATTGATACATATATATTCCCTTTGAAAGCATAATATATACATTCTTTTCAAGTGCACATGGAATATTCTCCAGAATAGATGATATATACTAGGCCACAAAACAAGCCTTGGTAAATTTAAGAACACTGAAATCATAGCAAATAAGCATTTATTCTGAACACAATGGTATGAGACTAGAACTCAACTATAAGAAAAAAATTACAAAACAAAACAAACAAAAAAACAAAGGGAAGCTAAACAACATGCGACTAAATAACCAATGGATCTCTGAATAATAGAGGAAATCAAAAAATACCTGGAGACAAAGGAAAATGAAGAGACAATGATCTAAAACCTCTGGAATGCAACACACATATTTCTAAGAGATAAGTTTATAGTGATACAAGCTTACCTCAGGGAAGAAAAATATTACCAACAACCTAACCTCACACCTAAAGGAATTAGAGAAAGAAACTTACAGCTAAAGGAACTAGAGAAAGAAACAAACCCAAAATTAATAGATGAAAATAAATCATAAAGATCGGAGCATAAATAAATGAAATAGAGACTAAAAAATAATAGAAAAAATGAATAAAACTAAAATCTGATTCTTTAAAAAGATAAGCAAAATTGATAAACTTTTAGTCAGACTCAGGAAAAAAAAAAGACAGGGCCCCAAAAAAGGAAGAGTTACAACCAACACCACAGAAATACAAAGGGTCATGAGACTACTATGAACAACTCTATGCCAATAAAATGGACAACCTAGAATAAATGGGCAAATTCTTGGAAAGGTACGAATCTCCCAAGACTGAATCAGGAAGAAATAGAAGATAAGAACAAACTACAAGTAATGAAATTGAAATTTAAGATACGAACAGAGAAACTACGAGTAACGAAATTGAAATTTAAAATCTGCCAGCAAAGTCTAGGACCAGATGGCTGCACAGGTGAATTTTACCAATCATTTAAAGAAGAGTTAATACCTGTTCTTCTCAAACTATTCCAAATTGCAGAGGAAGGAATCCTTCTAAAACCATTCCACAATCCAGCATCATCTGGATGCCAAACATAGACAAAGATATCCCCCACCCCCTCAACCACACACACACACATAAACACTATAGGCCAATATCACTGGTGAACACAGATGCAAAAGTCCTCAACAAAATACTAGCAAACAGACTCCAACAACACATTAAAAGGATCATATGCCATGATCAAGTAAAATTTATCCCAGGGATGCAATAATTTTTTCAGTATTTCAAATATCACTGTGATACACTACATTAGAAATTGTAGAATAAAAACCCTTAGTTGAAGAAAAAGCTGCTGCTGCCAAATTCAACATCCATTTATGATAAAAATCTCCAGAAAGTGAGCATAGAGGGATAACATAATAAAGGCCACATATGAGAAACCCACAGCAAACATCATACTGAACTGTGAAAAGCTGAAAGCATTTCTCTAATACTGGGAACAAGACAAGGATGCCAATTCTTGCCACTTTTTTTTAATACACTATTGGAAGTCCTAGAGCAATAGGAAAAAAGTAAATAAATCCAAATTGAAAAGGAAGAAGTAAAACTGTCACTGTTTGCAGATGACATGATAGTATACATAGAAAATCCTAAAGACACTACCAGAAAACTACTAGAGCTTATCAATAAATTTGGTAAGGTCACAGGATATAAAATTAATGTACAGAAATTTGTTACATTTCTATACACTAACAATGGACTATCAGAAACAGAAATTAAAAACAATCCCATTTACCATTGCATAAAAAAGAATACAATACCTAGGAATAAAATTACCTAAGGAAGTAAAAAACCTATAAAACATGGATGAAAGAAATTGAAGATGACACAAACGGGTGAAAAGATATACCATATTCTTGGATTGTAAGAATTAATATTGTTAAAATGACTGTACTACCCAAAGTAATGTACAAATTCAATGTAATCTTTATCAAAATGCCAAGGGCATTTTTCACAGAGCTAGAACAAAAATTTTAAACTTGTATGAAAACACAAAAGACCCTGAATAGCCAAAACAATCTTGAGAAAGAAGAATAGAGCTGGAGGAATTATGCTTCCTGACTTCAGACTACACTACAAAGCTACAGTAATCAAGACACTATGGTCCTGGCACAAAAACAGACACATAGATCAATGGAACAGGATAGAGCACCCAGAAATAAATCCACACACATGGAGACACTCCCTCTCCAGCCCCCTCCAGGGAGGTCAATGAGGACAGAAGTGGAGCTTCCAAGGCTCAGAGGAGAAAGCAATAACCACTGCCCACCACACAGAGACAGTCTCAGGGGATTGGAGGGCAGTGTGAGCTCTAGCTGGGGGTGTGGGCAGAACAGCATAAAAAAAAAAAACACTGTTGGGGTGTGTGTGTGTGGGAGAGGGGCTCAGTGCAGATGCACTTGGCTCCATTGTTGGTGTATTCTCCCTACAAGAGAAGTGGGACTCAGTCATAGCCATCACTGATGTGAGGAAGCAGGGCTGAAGACTGAATTTATACCCTGTGGCCATGCAACTTCAAGGGAGGGACTGAGATTTGTTTATAGACCAGGCAGAGAGGGTGGATTCGCTCTCTGGAACCTTTGTGGACCTGTGCCTTTAGGACTAACAGGCAGTGAGCAGAGTTCTGACTCATGAAGGGGGCAAGTACGGGCGTTTACAACAAGCCAGTGTACCATACTATATGTGGATGTGGGGCTGGGGTCTGCATCAAACTGGCACACTACAGATTCAAGTGTGTGACTGCACGCTTGCTACACCAGGTCCTAACACCTGACACTGGTGGATCTGCACTGGTGGTTCCTGGGGCTCAGAACCTTGGGGTATCAGAACAGGTGGCCAACATTTCGACAGCTAAGGTGGGGACAAAGGCAGTGTTAACAAAGGGTATTTCATAAGCCTGCATAACAGGTGACAGACACCACCACAGAGGGCACTTCCCAGTGGACATTTCCTGCTTACACTTCTTCCCAGCTGAAGCAGTCCAACACTGCCTACTACACATCACAGCTCAGAAATGGGTCTAGAAGCCTCTATTCCAGCAACAAGGGAGCAGACCAGGCCTTTGTCAAGGCTTTGACAACTACAGAACAAAAAAAGAGGCCTGGCTCAACAACAATCAAGGCAGGCTCTGAACACTACACCAACCACACCCCCAATCAAAGGGATAACAGCCAACTCTCAGAGAAGATGTGGCAACCATCCATACTAAGAACAGCCATTGCAACAAAACTATTAGATGCCCACAATCTACACAGGATCTCTCCCATTTTAAATAAAAACAAAAAGTAAAACAGCACTTCAAGAACAAAGTAGATAACTGATACTCCTAAATCCAGAGAGATGAAAGTAAAATGAACAGAGGAACTACTCCCAATTAAAAGAACAAGAGAAATCCCCTGAAAGAATGATTAATGAAATAGACCTTGATAGTCTACTAGATCATGACTTCAAGAAGGGAATGATCAATGTAATGAAGGAACTAAAAGAGACTATCAATAGAGACAGAATACTTTAAAAAGGAAATTGAAACTATACAGAAGAGCCAATTAAAAACAGAAAACTCAATTGCTGAGATAAGAGCCGAGATAAAGGCAGTCAAAAGCAGACTGGATAATGCAGAGGAACAAATAAGTGACTTAGAAGACAGGATAACAGAAGTTACCCATTCAGAATAGCAGACAGAAAAGCAAATAAAAACCAATTAAAGCGATATAATGGACCTATGGGATAATACAAAGCATGCCAACCTATGCATAATAGGAATCCCAGAAGGAGAAGAAAGAGAAAAGAGGATTGAAAAGGTATTTGAAGAAATCATGACAGAAAACTTTTCAAACCTAAAGAAGGAAACACATATCCAAGTGCAGGAGACACAGAGGGTCCCAAACAAGAAGAACCCAAACAGACCTACACGAAGACATATTATAATTAAGATGGCTAAAGTTAAAGAAAGGATTGTAAAGGCAGCAAGAGAAAAACAAAGAGTTAATTACAAGGGAAGCCCCATAAGGCTTTCAACTGATGTCTCTACACAAACACTGCTGGCTAGAAGGGAGTGGCAAGATAATGTTCAAAGTCCTGAATGAGAAAAACCTGCAACCTAGAATATTCTATCTGGTAAGACTATCCTGTAGAGTCGAAAAAGAGATAAATAATTTCACAGACAGACAAGCAAAAACTAAAAGCATTCAGCAATACTAAACCTATGCTAAAAGAAATATTGGAAGGTCTACTCTAAATAGAAAAGAAACAGGAAGCTATAGAAATGAGAAAATCATAATTGGAAATGCAATAACTACAGTAAATTGCAAGAGAATAAACATGAATATTAAAAAATAAAGAAAAATAATATCAAGATCATAAAGTGTGGGAGAGGGGAGCAAGAAAATACAGATTTTTTTTCTCTCTTCCCCCCACCTTTTTTCCTTCATTATTTTTAAGATGTGTTTGAGCCTACATGGCTAACAGTCTAAAGGAAACAGATATAGTAAGGGGTTAGCATACTTGAAAAACAGGATAACCACAAATCAAAAGCATACAATAAAATCACAAAAACCAAAAAGAAACTAAGCTAATACAAAAGAAAAATATCAAACCACAAAAAAGAAAAACAAAAAGGAAAAGACAGGAACAAAGAAGAAATACAAAATCAACTGGAAAACAAAGTTCAAAATGACTATAAACACATATCTATCAATAATTACTATAAATGTCAGTGGACTAAATGCTCCATTCAAAAGACACAGAGTGGCAGATCGGATAATGAAACAAAAACCTACAATATGCTGCCTACAAGATACCCACTTTAGAGTGAAGGACACACATAGATTGAAAGTGAGAGGATGGAAAAAGATATTTAAGCAAATGGAAATGACAAGAAAGCAGGAGTAGCAAAACTCGTATCAGGTAAAGTATACTTTAAAACAAAAGCCATCAAAAGAGATAAGGAAGGACACTATGTAATAATCAAAGGAGCAATACAAGATGAAGATATTACACTTGTTAACATGTACACCCAATATAGGAGCACCTAAATATATAAAATAAATCCTAATAGACATAAAGGGAGAAATTGATGGGAATACAATAATAGGAGACATTAAGACCCCACTAACATCACTGGACAGGTCTTCCAGACAGAAAATCAATAAGGCAATGGACATACTAAATGACACAATAGAACAGTTGGACTCGTTTGATATTTTTAGGATATTACATCCCCCCAAAACAGAATATACATTCTTTTCAGGTGCTCATAGAACATTCTATAGAACAGACCACATACTCAGGCACAAAAGAAGCATCAACAAATTTAAGAGGACAGAAATTATTCCAAGCATCTTCTCTGATCACAATGGCATGAAACTAGAAATCAACCACAGAAAAACAGATGAGAAAAAGATGACAGCATGGAGACTAAACATCATCAATGATGAAATCAAAGAAGAAATTAGAAAATACCTGGAGACAAATGACAATGAAAACACAACCACACAAAATCTATGGGATGTAGCAAAAGCAGTCCTAAGAAGGAAGTTCATAGTGATACAGGCCTTCCTCAAAAAAGAGCAATCTCAAATAAATAACCGGACATACCACCTAAAAGAATTAGAAAAAAGAAGAGCAAACAAAACCCAAAGTCAGCAGAAGGAAAAAAATAATAAAGGTCATGGAGTAAATAAATATAATAGAGATTAAAAAAAAATAGAAAAAAAATCAGTCAAACCAAGAGCTGATTTTTTTTCAAAGACTAAACAAAATTGACAAATCTCTGGCCAGGCTCACCAAGAAGAAAGGCGCACACAAATAAAATAAGAAGTGAAAATGGAGAGATTACAACCCAACACCACAGAAATACAAAAATTCATAAGAATATTATGAACAACTGTATGGCAATAAATTGGACAACTCAGAAGAAACGGACAAGTTTCTAGAAACATACAGTCCACCAAAACTGAATCAAGGGGAAATGGATTACTTCAACAGACCAATCACTAGAAGTAAAATAGAATCAGCAATAAAAAAACCTCCCTGGAAACAAAAGTCCAGTGACCAGATGGCTTCAGTGGGGAATTCAATCAAACATACAAAGAAGAGCTCATACCAGTTTTTCTCAAACTCTGCCAAAAGACTGAAGAGGAGTGAATACTCCCAAACTCATTCTATGAAGCCACCATCACCCTGATACCAAAGCCAGACAAAGACACTACCAAAAAAGAAACCTATAGGCCAGTTACCATTGATGAACATGCAAAAATCCTCAACAAAATATTAGCAAACAGAATCCAACAACACATAAAGAAAATCATACACCATGATCAAGTTGGATTCATCCCAGGGACACAAGGATTGTTCAACATACACAAATCAATAAGCATGATACACCACATCAACAAGAGAAAGGCCAAAAATTACATGATCATCTCAATAGATGCAGAAAAAGCATTGGATAAAATTCAATACTCATTTATGATAAAAACTCTTACTAAAGTGGGTATAGAGAGAACATATCTCAACATAATAAAACCTAATTATGACAAACCTACAGCCAGCATAATACTCAACAGTGAGAAACTGAAAGCCTTTCTGCTAAAATCTCAAACAAGACAAGAATGTCCACTCTCACCACTTCTATTCAACATAGTATTGGAAGTCCTAGCCATACCAATTAGACAAGAAAAAGAAAGAAAAGGGACCCAAATTGGAAGAGGTAAAATTGTCATTATATGCAGATGACATGATACTATATATATAAAACCCTAAAGGCTCCACACAAAAACTATTAGCGCTAATAAAATAATTCAACAAGGTAGCAGGATACAAGATTAACATACAGAAACCAGTGGCATTTCTTTACACTAACAATGAAATATCAGGTAAGAAATGTAAAGAAACAATCCCTTTTAAAATTGTATCAAAAACAATACTTAGGAATAAATCTGACCAAGGAAGTGAAAGACATATGCAGAGAACTACAAACATTTGCTAAGGAAATTAAAGATGACTTAAAGAAATGGAAAGATATCCCATGTTCTTGGATTGAAAGAATTAATACTGTTAAAATGACCATACTACCCAAAGCAATCTACAGATTTAATGTGATCCCATATCAAATTACCCAGGACATTTTTCACAGAATTAGAACAAATAATCCTAAAATTTACATGGAATCACAAAAGACCCAGAATTGCCAAAACATTACTGAAGAAAAACAATGAAGCTGGAGGAGTAACACTCCCAGATTTCAGACAATACTACAGAGCTACGGTAATCAAAACAGCATGGCATTGGTTAAAAAAAAAAAAAAAAGACGGACATATGGATCAATGGAACACAATAGAGAGCCCAGAAATAAACCCACAAACTTTTGGTCAATTAATCTTTCACAAAGGAGGCAAGAACATACAATGGAGTAAAGACAGTCTCTTCAGCAAGTGGTTTTGGGAAAACTGGGCAGCCGCATATAAGTCAATGAAGTTAGAATACTCTTGCACACCATACACAAAAATAAACTCAAAATGGCTTAAAGACTGAAACATAAGACAAGACACTTATAACCCTCCTAGAAGAAAATATGGGCAAAACATCATCTAACATAAATCTCAGCAATATTCTCCTGGGGCAATCAACCCAATAAACAGAAATAAAAGCAAAAATAAATAAATAAATGGGGCCTAATTAAACTTATAAGCTTTTGCACAGCAAAGGAAATGATAAGCAAAACAAAAAGACAACTTACAGAATGGGAGAAAATATTTTCAAAAGATGAGACTGACAAGGGATTAATATCCAGAATATATAAACAGCTCATATAACTTAGTAAGAAAAAAACCAAACAGCCAAATCCAAAAATGGGCAGAAGACCTAAACAAGCAATTCTCAAATGAAGACACAAATGGCCAACATGCACATGAAAAAATGCTCAGTATCACTAATTATCAGAGAAATGCAAATCAAAACTACAATGAGCTACCACCTCACACCAGTCAGAATGGCCATCATTCAAAAGTCCACAGATGATAAAATGCTGGAGAGGATGTGGAGAAAAGCGAACTCTCCTACACTGTTGGTGGGAATGTAGTTTGGTGCAGCCATTATGGAAAACAATATGGAGATTCCTCAAAAACAAAAAAAAAACTAAAATAGACTTACCATATTATCTAGTAATCCCACTCCTGGGCATATATCCAGAGGGAACTTTAATTCAAAACGACACATGTGAGATTCCAGTCAAGATGGCAGAGTAATAGGACCACAAACTCACCTCTCCTCGCAACTACAACAAAACCACAACCAACTGCTGAACAGCCATCAAGAGAAAAAGTGGAGCCTAGCAAAAAAGATCTGCTTCAACTGGAAACAGAGAGAGGGAACCACAGAAAGAAGGTAAGAGGTGTGCGCTCATGATATACTAGGACCTGATACCCATAGGTAGGCAAACCACAAGCTAAAGAACAACTAAATCATAGAGGCACTCCCACAGGATGACAGTTCTTAGCCCTATGTCAAGCTCCCCAGCCCACGGTTCTGGCAGTGGGTGAAGGAGACCCCAGGACATCTGGTTTTGAAGGCCAGTGGGGCTTAACTTCAGGAGCCCCACAGGGGAGACAGAGACTTAATTCTCCTGGGAAATGCACACAGGATCTCACATGCACTGGGTCCAGAGGCAGAGACAATAATTGCATAGGAACCTGGGCTAGACCTGCCTGCTGGTTTTGGAAGTTCTCCTGGGGAAATAGGGGACTGCAGCTGCAGTTCACCCAGGGGACATAAAAGCTGGTGGAGGACATTCCAGGGGTGTTCATCTACATGAGCTTTCTTGGATGCCGACATCTTGATTGGATCAGTAGCAACAAGACCCAGCACCACCCAACAGCTGGTAGGCTTAAGGGCTGGGAAGCCTCAGGCTAAACAACCTACTGGGTGGGAACACAGCCTCACTCATCATCAGACTTTCTGAGCAACAAATGCCTCTAGACAGGGCCCTACCCACCAGAGGTCCAGGCCAAGCTTCACCCAGCTGTGGGCAGACACTGACCCCTCCTACCAGGAAACCTACATAAGCCTCTATCCAAGCCTCATCCACCAGGGGGCAGATAGTAGAAATAAGAAGACAGTCCCAAAGCCTGTGGAAGGAATCCTCAAACACAGGCTAGACTCTACACTGGGACACATGGGACATCTCCCACAAAGGGCCACCTCACCAAGGTCAAGAATCATAACTAACCTATCTAAAAATACAAAGAGAAAGACAGACAAGGTGAGGTGGCAGAGGAATATCCTCTGGGACAAAGCACAAGATAATATCCCAGAAGAAGAAATAATTGCTGAGGAGATAGGCAGTTTATCTGAGAAAGAGTTTAGAATGATGATAGTGAAGATGTTCAGAGAGCTCAAGAGGAGTATAGATGCACAGAGTCAAGTTTTTAACAAAGAGCTGGAAACTATAAAGAATACTCAAACAGAGTTGAAGAATAAAATTACTGAAATTAATAACACACTAGAGGGAACCAAGAACAGACTAAATGAGGCAGATGAATGGATTAGTGAGCCAGAGACACATTAATGGAAATCACTACTGCAGAACAGAAAAAAGAAAAAGGAATGAAAAGAAATGAGGATAATTTAAGACAATATGAAATGTTCTAATATTCGCATTATAGCAGTCCCAGGAAGTGAAGAAAGAAAGGACCTGAGAAAATATTTGAAGAGATACTAACTGAAAACTTCCCTAACTTCGAAAACACCCATGTCCAGGAAGCTCAGAGAGTCCCACACAGGATCAACCCAAAGAGGAATACACCAAGGCACATACTAATCAGATTCAGTAAAATTAAGGTTAAGGAGAGAATATTAAAATCAGCAAGACAAAAGCAACAAATAACATACAAGGAAACACCCATAAGGTTATCAGCTGATTTTTCAGCAGAAACCCTTCAGGCCAGAAGGGAGTGGCATAATATATTTAAAGTTCTGAAAGGGAAAAACTTACAGCCAAGAATACTCTATCCTGCAAGGCTCTTATTCAGAATTGGAGAAATCAAAAGCTTCACAGATAAACAAAAGCTAAAAGAATTCAGCACATCAGAACCAGCTTTACAACAAATGTTAAAGGAGCTACTCTAGTCATCAAAACATAAGAATAGAGAACAAAAAGAAAAAAAGAAACTACAAAAAACAAACTCAAAACAATTAACAAAATGGCAGTAAGAACATACCTATCAATAATTGCCTTAAATGTAAATGGATTAAATGCTCCAACCAAAAGACACAGACTGGATGAATGGATACAAAAACAAGACCCATGTATATGCTGTCTAAAAGAGACCCACTTCAGAGCTAGAGACACATGCAGGTTGAAAATAAGGGGATGGAAAAAGATATTCCAAGCAAATGAAAACCAAAAGAAAGCTAGAGTAGCAATACTTACATCAGACAAAATAGATTTTAAAATAAAAACTGTTACAAGAGACAAAGAAGGGCACTACATAATGCTTAAGGGATCAAGCCAAGAGGAGGATATAACAATTGTAAATACATATGCACCCAACATAGGAGCACCTCAGTGTATAAGGCAATTGTTAAAAGACATAAAGGGAGAAATTGACAGTAACACAATAATAGTAGGGGACCTTAACACCCCACTTACATCAATGGACATATCATGCAGGCAGAAAATCAATAAGGAAATACAGGTGCTTAATAACACATTGGAACAGATGGACCTAATTGATATCTGTAGCGCATTCCATCCAAAAACAACAGAATACACGTTCTTCTCAGGTGCACATGGAACATTCTCCAGAATCAACCACATGCTGGCCCATAAAGCTAGCCTCAGCAAATTCAGGAAAACTGAAATCATACCAAGCATCTTTTCAGACCACAATGCTATAAGGTTAGAAATCAGCTACGAGAAAAAACGGCAAACATGCGGAGGCTAAAAATTTGCTACTAAACAACCAATGGATCATGGAAGAAATCAAAGAGGAGATCAAAAAATACTTTGAGAGAAATGAAAACAAAAGCACAACAATCCAAAACCTCTGGACACAGCAAAAGCAGTTCTCAGAGGGAAGTTTATAGCAATACAAGCCTACCTTAGGAAACAAGAAAAATCTCAAGTAAACAACCTAACCTTAAACCTAAAGCAGCTGAAGAAAGAAGAACAAACAAACCCCAAAGTTAGCAGAAGAAAAAAAAATCATAAAGATTAGAGCAGAAATAAATGAAATAGAGAATAAAGAAAAAAAAAAAAGAAAAGATCAATGAAACTAAAAGCTGGTTCTTTGAAAAGATAAACAAAATTGATAAGCCTTTAGTCAGACTCATCAAGAAAAAAAGGGAGGGGGCCCAAATTAATAAAATCAGAAATGAAAAAGGAGAAGTTAACTGACACAACAGAAATACAAGGGATCATAAGAGGATACTATGAGCAACTATATGCCAACAAAAATGACAATGCAGAAGAAATGAACAATTTCTTAGAAATGTACAATTTGCCAAGACTAAACCAGGAAGAAATAGACAATATGAATAGACCAATTACCAGTACTGAAATTGAATTAGTAATTAAAAACCTCCCAACAAACAGAAGTCCAGGACCAGATGGCTTCACAGGTGAATTCTACAAAATATTTAGAGAAGAGTTAATACCTAACCTTCTGAAACTATTGCAAAAGTTGTGGAGGAAGGAACGCTTCCAAACTCATTCTACGAGGCCATCATCATCACTCTGATACCAAAATCAGACAAAAAAAGAGAAAATTACAGGCTAGTATCACTTATGAAAACAGATGCAAAAATCCTCAACAAAATACTAGCAAATTGACTCCAGCAATGCCATGATCAAGTTGGATTTATCCCAGGGATGAAGGGATTTTTGAATATCCACAAAATCAACATGATACACCACATTAACAAACTGAAGAAGAAAAACCACGTGATACTCTCAATAGATGCAGAAAAAGCTTTTGATAAAATTCAACATCCATTTATGATCAACACTCTCCAGAAAGAGGGCATAGATGGAACATACCACAACATAATAAAGGCCATATATGACAAACCCATAGCTAACATCATACTTAACAGGGAAAAGCTGAAAGCATTTCCTCTAAGATCAGGAACAAGACAAGGATGCCAGCTCTCACCACTTTAATTCAACATAGTTTTGGAAGTCTTAGCCATAGCAATCAGAGAGGAAATAGAAATAAAAGGAATCCAAGTTGGAAAAGAAAAAGTAAAACTGTCACTGCTTGCAGATGACATAATACTATACATAGAAAACCCTAAAGAAGTGACCAGAAAACTACTAGAACTCATCAATGAATATGGTAAAGTTGCAGGATACAAAATTAACATACAGAAATCAGTTGAATTACTATACACTAACAATGAAATAGCAGAAAGGGAAATTAAGGAAACAATACCACTTACCATCATACCAAAAATAATAAAATACCTAGGGAAAAACCTACTCAAGGAGGCAAAAGACATGTATGCCAAAAACTGTAAGACACTGATGAAGGAAACTGAAGATGAAGATGACATAAACAAATGGAAAGATACACAGTGTTCTTGGATTGGAAGAATCAATTTTGTTGAAATGGCCATACTGCCCAGGCATTTTACATATTCAATGCAGTCCCTATCAAATTACCAATGACATTCTTCACACAGCTGGAACAAAAAAAAAAATGTTAAAATTTGTATGGAAACACAAAAGACTCTGAATAGCCAAAACAATCTTGAAAAAGTAGAACGGAGCTGGGGGAATCATGCTCCCTGACTTCAGACTACTACAAAGCTACATTAATCAAAACAGTATGGTACTGGCACAGAAACAGACACACAGATCAATGGAACAGGATAGAAAGTCCAGAAATAAACACATGCACGTATGGTCAGTTAATCTATGACAAAGGAGGCAAGAATATACAATGGAGAAAAGACAGTCTCTTCAATAAGTGGTGCTGGAAAAACTGGACAGCTACCTATAAAAGACTGAATTTAGAACATTCCCTAACACCATGTACAAAAATAAACTCAAAATGGATTAAAGACCTAAATGTAAGACCACATACTATAAAACTCCTACAGGAAAACATAGGTAGAACACTTACAGACATACATTAAACAATGTATTTTTTTGAACCAGCTCCTGGAGTAATGGAAATAAAATAAAAAATAAACAAATGGGATTTAATCAAACTTAAAAGCTTTTGTACAGCTAAGGATACCATCAACAAAATGAAAAGACAACCAACAGAATGGGAGAAAATATTTGCAAATAATGTAACTGATAAGGGACTAATTTCCAAAATATACAAACAGTTCATACACATTAATATCAAAGAAACAAGCAACCCAATCCAAAAATAGTCAGACCTAAACAAGTAATTCTCCAATGAAGACATAAAAATGGTCAATAGGCACATGAAAAAATGGTCAGCATCACTAATTGTCAGAGAAATGCAGATCAAAACTACAATAAGGTATCACCTCACACCAGCCAGAATGGCTATCATTGAAAAGCCTACAAATGATAGATGCTGGAAAGGGTGTGGAGAAAAGGGAACCCTCCTACACTGTTGGTGGGAATGTAGATTGGTGCAGCCACTATGGAGAACAGTATGGATGTTCCTTTAAAAACTGAAAATATACTTACCATGTGATCCAGCAATCCCACTCCTGGGCATATGTCCAGAGAAAAATAAAACTTCAAAAAGACACATGCACCCCAACGTTCACAGCAGCACTATTTACAATAGCTAAGACATGGAAACAACCCAAATTTGCATCCACAGATGACTGGATAAAGAAGATGTGGTACATATATACAATGGAACACTACTCAGCCATAAAAAAGAATAAAATAATGCCATTTGCACCAATATGGATGGAACTGAAGATTGTCATTCTAAGTGAAGTGGGCTGGAAAGAAAAAGAAAAATGCCATATGACATCATTTATATGAGGTATCAAAAAAAAAACAATAATAAGGACACAAATGAATTACTTATTATTTATAACTTAAATGACTGATTTCTTGAATATGTGTAAGCACATTCGACTATCCTTTATGATTGGATTACTGCATTCTGTTGATTCTTATTTTGTAGTTGCCTATATTCCTTTGATAACTATATAAGTTTAAAAAGCTAAAGCTCTAATCTGTTCTTAGAAACAATGATCAGTACATGTATGTAAAAAAAGATGTGCAGTATACTGTATGTATTTACATCCAATATAATGTATATGTGTAGTCAAACTATAATAATTCTACCTAATAAAACTGAAAAAGGGAAAAAAATTATACAGACAAGAAAAAAAAAAAAAAAGAAAAAGAAAAAGACATGTTCCCCAATGTTCGTAGCAGCAGTATTTACAATAGCCAAGGCATGGAAACAACCTAAATGTCCATCGACAGATGATTGGATAAAGAAATTGTGGTATATTTATACAACAGATTACTATTCAGCCATAAAAGATAATAAAACAATGCTATTCGCAGCAACATGGATAACCCTGGAAAATGTCATTCTAAGTGAAGTAAGCCACAAAGAGAAAGAAAAATACTATATGATATCACTTATATGTGGAATCTAAAAAAAAAGAAAGAGAAAAATGAACTTATTTACAAAACAGAAACAGACTCACAGACATAGAAAACAAACTTATGGTTACTGGGGGCAGGGAGGGGATGGGAAAGGATAAATTGGGAGTTTGAGATTTGCAGATACTAATATATATAAAATAGATAAACAACAAGTTTATACTGTATAGCACAGGGAACCATATTCAATATCTTGTAGTAACTTATGGCAAAAAAGAATATGAAAACCAATATACGTATGTTCCTATATGACTGAAGTATTGTGCTGTACACCAGAAATTGACACAACATTGTAAACTGACTATACTTAAAATATATTTTTTTAAAAAAAGAAAGACTGTATATTAATCTAAACTTATTTTGGACACAGAATCACTTTCTTAGAATGAAAAATAATGACTCAGTTTTCAGTGCTTCCTTTATTGTTTCATCTCCATTTTTAGCAGGAATTCCTCTGAAGGTACTGGTCTTTGAATGATATCAATCTAGAAATTCTAAAAGTGACACAGATTTTTCCTCTCTCTTGTACATTTTAGGGCATGTTCATTATTTCCACTTGGATCTGGATGTGTATATCTGCTTAACTCATCATACCCAGAAGTATAATCATACCCATTAATTTTTAATAGATCTAAAAAATGCACTTAAGAATGAATTTCCTATCAATATCAAACACATAAAACAGATTCACATATGTTTAATTCTTAACAGCTTTCTATCTTGAATAGGCATAATACATTATGCAACATTATTAGCAAGACTAAATTCTGTCAAATTTGTTTAAATTTTAAAGGAATGCATGGATCTCAATGATGACTAGGGTCTATTGAAATGTTATAAAAAGGTGGCAGAGTTTTAGTATCCTAAAATAAGTAAATATGCTTCTATACTACTATGTATGCTAATTAGAAAAGTTATCTTCAAACCTAGGGAAAATGCTTAATATAAATTAGAAAATTATGCCTTAAAATAGCACAGTTTAATTGGTTTTAATGTCATTTTAATGGCAATAATTATCCTTATTGACCTCAACACAATGTCGAATACAGTTTTCTTCCAATAATAAATTTGATGTTTTCTGTCTGAATTTTCCTGACGAGAGTCCTATAATTTTAATCAAACATGTTATATTGTAATTGAGAAACCCTCAAGTAGCATTTTAAAGAATTATGGAAGTATTATTCCATAAAGTAATTGGAATCCAATTCCAATCACATTCACCAATAGGTTTTCATACTAACTTTTCACTTACTTGTCTTAAATGCCATCTATCTTTGTTATGATGTATCTCTCATTAGATGGTGAGAATATATGGATCAATGCTTTTGTTCCCAAGTTATCAGTTCAGATATGATTGTTGTTCAATAGTGTTTCCATCCCCTTTTCCAGAACCAACACCTGAAAATGATTTAAAGGAGCAAAAAAAGAGTATTTTCTAAAATTTTAATATAGCACAAAATTCTGAAAATTTGGATAAAATTCTACGTAAAGTGCAGAATTTATCTTAGCTACTATATTTCTTAAATTCTTTAAATTATAAGTAGAATTCCATGATGCCATCCAATTCCAACTTTTTAAAAATGGATTTTTTTTTGTATTCCAGTGCTGCAGTGCGCGTGAAGAAATTGTTTTCCATATAAATGTGAATTTCCTCATTAAATTTGGAAATTACTTGACAGTATTTATTAAAAATGCATATATTTCTGACCAAACAATTGCCACCTGGTTAATCTGACCTATACAAACAAAGTATGAAAATATATATACCTAAACGCACACATGTATATGTTTGATTTTACGGTGTTTTTACAAATCTAATTGTAAATCAATAGAAATTATATTAATAAATTATGTAAGTCAATAGAAAATATTAATAATAAATTATGTACTATGCAGCTATTAAAATAAGTAATCTAGATATATTAACTGTAAAAATTTTTCATGATACTATGGATTTTGATCCCATTTTTATTAAAATCAGATAAAAGAAACCAAATGCATGTGTTATATGTATATTTTAGTTTTGTACATACATAGAAAAAGTAGAAAATTATATACCAGGTTGTTAACTTTGATCACTTTAAGGAAGGTTAGGAAATAGGAGAGAAAATAAAGATTATATCTGTATATACTTCAGCTTAATTTGAAGTGTTACAAAAATCTTGTATACTTCTGATTTTTTAAAATATAGAACTCAGTTAACAGTGCCCCAGTTTGAAGGATTAACAATGTTTGAATGCTCAGAAGCATATGAAAGCATTTTTAATAAAAGTTACTTGATAAAATGTGCTAAATGACTTCCTATTTTAGTTTTTCCATTTCCTCAATAGTAGGAAGTTAAAAACTTTAAAGCTGTTACTTCATTCTAGCTTATGTTTGTCATAACAAAGCTCATTTTATGGGACTTAAATGTGGAAAAAAATACCTTTTATATATAAAATTTTCAAGATGGATGTTTTCTGGGAATCTGTAAGTTAATCTGTAAGTCAGTGTGCTTAAAAACATGATAACCATAAAGACACTCAGTTAATATGAAGTGACAGATACTAATGGACTATTTAGTAGATTAATAGCTAGCATGAAGTCTTGCTAGCTGTTTATTTCAATCCTTGGCTTAAAAGGATGCACAAGCCATTCAGGTCTCTAAGCACACTTAATTCAAGTGGACAGAAGCACATGATTATATAACCAAGCTGACTATTGAAATTGTAAGCGTTATCTTTCAGCTGCTCTACTGCTTCAAGCTGTGGAGATATAAAATGCTAGCCTTGGCACGAGTAGTTGGAGCATCACCAAACTTTGATGAACAAAGAACTTACCAAGTGCCTTTTTTCCCCCAATGACAAAGAAAATTTTTCATTTTTATAACATTGTCTTCCCAGTTGTTAATTAATACCATGCACAGGTGGTGTAAGGGATAACCACAGTAAATCACAAAAAGGGTTATGAGCCTCCAAAGAACTATTATTAAATACAGGTAGGTCATAAAACAATGCTTTAGAATGATGGGACTGTCAGGTGCCACATTTTCAATCTGTACTTTTGAAGCTGGATCCTCTACTTCTGCAAAGAGTTTTAGTTTAGGATGTGGAGTTTACTTTATTATAATTAGAAGAAATGTTTGTTCAATCCCTGAGTAAAATACACTTTGATTCAACGATTTGCTTTCCCTGTGTATTTTTTTCATTTTTTCAATTGTATTTAAGATGCAAAGTAGGATGGGCACCTTCAAGTTAATAACTGGTTCCTCAAAATATAGAAAAATATTAAGGTTTTTCTTTCATTTTTTTGAAAATGAAGCAAATCTCAGTAAAAACTGAAAAGTCTTCATAATTGTATTCTCACATTGAAAAACATAGTCATCAATAACAAATACACTTGAAAGCATTTTTATGCACTTACAAGAATTTTTCATGGAGAGTTTTTCCATGTATTTTTACACAGGTAATAATTCTTTTCATTCCTAATCCTCAAATAATGACCTCTCTCAGACCAGTGTCTTAGACCTGATTCAATTGTTGGACTGTACTTCTAGAAGGCAATGATATATACACATTTATAATATCATTAAGACTCACACATAATGCTAATTACATGCTCTTTACTCCATTTTCTAGACTTCCCCCTGGACATTTCCCTTGAAGGAATCTTAAGACCATTCCAAAGCTTGGATTTTAACTTCTAAAATGGTGTTCTTTCTTTGATGTTTTGTGGCAGTCTCTTTGCCTACTTTTATATGTCAAAACTGGTTAGCCTGAACATTAATATAGGTTGCTAGACACAAAACTCAGAGATGCTTTGTAGATCGCTCGTTTTTACTGAGTGCTTAAGTGGCAACACACTAATATTCAGTAACCAAATATACAGACTGTTCAACTAGCTCTGAAGGCCAAAATATGAAAACCATACTGTAATGCAGGCACAGAGACTCACACTTTTGTAGGTAAATATTTAAGACATCACTAACATTATAATAAATCTGAGTTGAATGAGGCATATGAAATGGAGTATGAAAGTTCTTGATTAGAATATTTCACCCTAACCAAAATGTAAGAAAGCCTACCTAGGTTTCACATTATGATACCATTCTTGTCTGCTATTAACATCGCAGACTGGCAAATGTTTTAGCGTCTTCAGAGTATCATTTAGGTTAATTTAACTGAAACATTGTTTTAGTATCTTTACCATTGTGGTTACCTCCCTTACGTGCTTGACCGTAAAACAACAACAAAAGTGATGCATAGTGGAGAGTGTTACTGAAACTTAAAATTGAATTATGTCACAAAGACATCTTTTGTCCTTAAAGTAGTTTTAAATATGATGTATACATATTGCTGATATTATACTTGAAATAAGATAAAGAAAAAATAATTTGGGGGGGAGGGTGTCAAGATGCTGATGTAGGAGGGAGAGGAGCTAACCTCCACTACAAAAACATCAAAAACACATCTCATGTGGAATAATTCACACAAAAAATCAACTGTAAACTGGCAGACAATCTCTTATAAAACCAAAGCTGCAAGAAATATCCCCACATAACTGGGTAGAATTGGGGGGCACAGAGAAAGCTTCAGGATGGGACCAGCACCCCTGGGAGGATCTGTGAAAGAGGGAAGGTCCACACTGTTAGGCCCTCACCCTGAGAAGTGCTCTCACCTATTGGGAGGTCCACCAGTACATATAAAGGGACTAGATGAGCCGGGACTCTGATCATGAGGAGAGTGTACATTCTGGCTTGTAAGCCATCAGACTTGAAAGAAACCAGCACTGACTTCTGCCACCTCACTGCACCTCCCAAAACACACACTGGGCAGGGCTGCTAGTACACACTGTGGCTAGGCACTGAATCTTGGGCAGAAAAGCCCTGGGAGAGGATTGAGCCTAGCTGTGTTGAGACAATCTGGAGGACCTGGGGTGTGATCTGAGCTGAACCTCAGAGCCCACTATCAGCATGTGCATGGCAAGACCCAGGTTTGGTGGCAGTGGACTTTGTGGGTGCCCACACAACAGGGGCAGCGCCGACCTGGAAGCACATCAATGATTGTATGGTGGGGTGGGTCTGGCAATGGTGGACTTTGTTGCCACAAACACTGGGTGGCAGCATAGAATCACATATCTTACATGAATAGCCCCTGGGGAGGAATATTCAGTGCTCCATTTCCTGGCAGGAGTGTTTCAGTTCTACCCACCACACACTGCAGCTTAAAGCCAGATACGGAGCAGACAGACCCTGGGAGAGCCCTGCCATACAGGCAGCTCAAATCCTAGGCAGCAGCACAACTACCTCTAATTTCTGCAGCCACAGCTCCCAGGCACTCAGCATCAGACTAGCACTAGGTTTGGGACAAACATAACAGAGAAAGGGACACAATAATTAGGCTATTTCTGGGCAGAATAATGGATGCCTGCATGGGCAGTACATAGGTTCACTGTGGCTATGTAGACCTCACTTGTTTCAGTGCTCATCTCCATTGGGACAGATCATGTTCCTAAGGGTAACACAGCCTATTGAACCTGACCCTCAGGGCTTTTACTTCCACAACTGAGGAGCAGACCCTACCCCTGACAGGGTGGTGGGAGACATGAAGCAAAGAGGCGGTCTCACACACTAGCGCAGGCTCTGGACACTAAGACACCAATCACACCCCAATCAAGGGGATAACAACCAGCACACTCTGAGGAATGATGCAGTTGGTATCAATACCAAAAACAGACTTTGCATCAAAATATTGGACTCATACCATTTACACAGGGATGCTCCCACATAAAAACATCCTTTTAAGACCACAGTAGATAACTTTTCCCCCCTAAATTCATAGAGACAGAGAAAAGTTAAGTAAAATGAAAAAGTGGAGGAACTACCAATTAATGAACAAGAGAAATCTCCTGGGGGAAAAAAATGAAACAGACCTCAGTCTACTAGTCTGCCGAAGTTCAAAAAAGAGGTAATAAAAACCACAAAATAATTAAGATTATTGACAGAAATGCAGACAACTGTAACAAAGAGCTGGAAACTATAAAGAGAAACCAATCCAAATTAGACAACTAAATTGTCAAGATAAAAAGGAATCTAGAATTAATGAATAGCAGACTAAATAATGCAAAAGAATAAGTAAGTGATCCAGAAGATAGAATAATGAAAATCACCCTATAAGAACAGCAGACAGAGACAAATAAAAAAATGAAAGCAACATATGAGGTCTATGGGATAATATAAAGTATACCAATCTATCCATAAATAGAGGTTCCAGAAGGAGGAGAGAGAAGAGGATTGAAAATGTACTTGACGAAATTATGGCTGAAAATATTCCAAACATTAACCACAGAGGGTCCCAAACAAGATGAACCCAAACAGACCCACACCAAGACATATTATAATTAAAATGGCAAAAGTTAAAAGTAAAGACAAGATTCTAAAGACAGCAAGAGAGAAACAGTAAGTTACAAGATAACTTGTATACAGCTATTAGATTTCTATGCAGAAACTATGCAGAAGGGACTTGCATGATATATTCAAAGTCCTGAAGGGGAAAAACCTAGGATACTCTACCCAGCAAGATTATCATTTAGAATAGAAAGAGAGTATTTCTCAGACAAGCAAAAACTAAAAGAACACAGCAATACAAAACCTAAACTAAAAGAAACATTCAAAAGTCTTCTCTAAATAGAAAAGCAGCAAGAATCTATAGGAAAGGGGAAAATCACAATAGTAAAAGCAAATATAAAAAAGGATTGAAGATGACTTAAATAAGCCAGTACATAGTTTCAAAAACAATTTAAAAAATTTGTAGAAGCAATTATAACCACAATTAAGAGAAAAAGGATAAACATGAAGATGTAAAATAGGACATCAAAATCAAAAAATGTGGGAGATGGGAGTAAAAATACTTTAGATCTTTTAAATATTTGAACTTACATGATTATCAGTTTAAAGCAAGTAGATAAAGTTACGGGTTAACATACTTGAAAACCAGGGTAACTACAAATCAAAAATATACAACAGATTCACAAAAACCAAAAAGAAAGGAACGCAAGCATAATACAAAAGAAAACCATCAAACCATAAAAGGAAAAAGAAAGGAACAAAGAAGAACTACAAAATCAACTGGAAAACAAGGTTTAAAATGGCAATAAGTATACACCTATCAATAATTACTTTAAATGTTAATGGACTAAATGTTCTGATCAAAAGACAGAATGGTGGATTGGATTTTAAAAAAACAAGACCCCAGAATATTTGGCCTACAAGAGAGTCATTTTAGTGGGAAGAACACACACAAACAAAGTGAGGGGATAGAAAAATATATTTCATGGAAACAGAAACAAATAAGTGGGGGTAGCAATACTCATATCAGACAAAATAGACAGAAAACAAAAGCCATCAAGAAAGACAAAGAAGAGCATTAAGTAATGATAAAGGACTCAATACAAAAAGAGGATCTTACACTTTTTAATATACATGCACACAATATAGGAGCACCTAAATATATAAAATACAAACAGACATAAAGGGAGAAATTTACACTAACAATAATAGTAGGAGACTTTAACAACTCTCCAGCATCAATGGACAGATTTCCCAGAAATAAAATCAATAAAACAGAGATCCTAAATGACACAATAGAACAGTTAGACTTAATTAGTATCTAAGGACACTACGTCCAAAAATATAAATAACAACCATGAAACACACAAACAAACAAACAGATTATACACTGTTTTCAAGTGCATGTGAAACATTCTCCAGGATAGACCACATACTAGGTCACAAAACACACCTCAATAAATTTAAGAGGATAGAAATTTAGCATCTTTTCTGACCACGATGGTATGAAACTAGCAATCAACCACAAAGAAAAATGAGAGAAAAAACAAACACATGGAGACTAAACAACATGCTAATAAAAAACTAATGAGTCAACAATGAAATCAGAGAGAAAATCAGAAAACACATTGATACCAATTAGAAAATTACAAAAAATCATAAGAAAATACTATGAACAGTTAAATGCCAACAATTTAGACAACCTAGAAGAAATGGACAAGTTTCTAGAAACACAGTCTGCCAAAACTGAGTCAAGAAGAAACATGTGATTTGATTACATCTGTCACTAAAAATAAAATAAAATCTGTCATTAAAAAAAAAACAACAACCTGCAAACAAAAATCCAGTATTGGATGGCTTCACTTTGGAATTCTACCAAATACGCAAAGAAAAACTTACACTGATCCTTCTGAAATACTTTCAAAAGACTGACAAGAAGGGAACACTCCCAAAATCATTCTATGAAGCCACCATCACCCTGATAGCAAAACCAGACCAAGACAATAAAAATAAATAAAATTATAGGACAGTATCTTTGATGAATATAGATACAAAAATCCTCAACATATTAGGAAACCAAATTCAACAATGCATAGAAAGGGTCATACACCACGATCAAGTTGGTTTCATTCCAAGGTCGCATGTATGGTTCTACATACACAAATCAATGTGATGTACCTCATTAACAAAAGAAAAAACAAAAACCACATGATCATCTCAATAGACACCTAAAAAGTATTTCATAAAATTCAACATCCATTCATGATAAAAACTGTCACCAAAGTGGGTATAGGGGGAACATATCTCAACATAATTAAAAACATTTATGATAACCCACAGCCAAAATAATATTCAGTGGTGAAAAGCTGATAGCCTTACTGCTAAACTAAGGAAAAAGACAAGGATGCATACTCTCACTACTTCTATTCACCATAGTATTGGAGGTTCTAGTCACAGCAATTAGGCAGAAAACATAAATAAAAGGTATCCAAATTAGAAGTAAAGAGGTAAAATTGTCACTATTTGCAGATGACATGATACTCTATATGGAGAACCCTAAAGACGCCACACAAAAACTGTTAGAACTAATAAATGAATTTAGCAAGGGAGCATTATACTAGATTAACATACAAAAATCTGTTGCATTTATTTACACTAACAACAAAATATAATAGAAAGTAAAACAGTCCTGTTTAAAATCACATTAAAAAAAACTAGGAATAAAGTTAATCAAGGAAATAAAGGATCTATATGCTGAAAATTATAAAACATTGATAACGGAAATTGAAAATGATTCAAATAAATGGAAATATAGCCCATGCTCTTGGATTGGAATAATTAATATTTTTTAAATAGCCATACCATCCAAAGCCATCTACAGGTTTAATGTAATCCCCATCAAACTATCCATGACATTTTTCACAGAACTGGAACAAATAATCCTAAAATTTATACAGAATTATAAAAGACACAGAATTGCCAAAGCAATCCTGAGGAAAAAGAACAAAGCTGGAGACAAAACCCATCCAGACTTCAGATAATATTACAAAGCTACAGTAATCAAAACAATGTGGTATTGGCACACATATATAACTGAAACATTATGCTGTACCCCAGTAATTGGCACATTATAAGCTGACTAAACTTCAATAAAGAAAAAAAATTTTTAAATCCAATAAAAAAATGAACAGAAGACCTAACTGGACATTTGTCCAAAAAGGCATACAAAAGGTCAATATGCACATGAAAAGACGCTCAACGTTGCTAATCATTAGAGAAATGCAAATCAAAACCACAATGAGGTATCAGTTCACACCAGCTAGAAAGGCTATCATCAAAAAGTGTAAAGATAGTAAACACTGGAGAGGGTGCGGTGAAAAGATTAGTTTCCTACACTGTTGATGGGAAAGTAAATTGGTATAGCCACTATGGAAAACAGTATGGACTTTCTTTAAAAAAGTAAAAATAGATTTACCATATTGTCTAGAAATCCCTGGGCATATTAGATAAAAACTCTAGCTCAATAAGGTACATGAACCCTAATGTTCATAGCAGGACTATTCACAATAGCCAGACATGGAAACAACCCACATGCTCATCACAGATGATTGGTTTATGTACATGTGATATATATGTACAATGGTGTACTACTCAATCATAAAAAAGAATGAAATATTATCATTTATAGCAACATGATGGACCTAGAGAATATCATATTAAGTGAAGTAAGTCAGATAAAGAAAAGTATCAATACAATATCACTTATATGTAGAATATAAAAAATAATATAAATGAATCTATACACAAAACAGAAAGATTCACAGACATAGAAAACACACTTATGGTTACCAAAGGGGAAAAGGAGGAGAGGAGGGATAAATTAAGAGTATGGGAGGGATAAATTAGAAGTATGTGTTAAGAGATTCAAAACACTATAAATGAAATAGGTAAGTAATAGGGATTTAATGTATGGCACAGGAAACTATATTCAATAACTTATAATAATTTATAATGGAAAATAATCTGAAAAAGTATATATATATCTGCATCACTTTGCTGTACATCTGAGACTAACACAATATTGTAAATCAACTATACTTTAAAACATAAAGAAAAAATAAAAGAAAATAAAGACAATAATCCATCTCAAATTCTCACAGTCTTGATATATACTTTGTAAATCTACACAGCTATCCTTTTCACCCTTCCTATCTTCTTTTTCTTCCTTCTTTCCTTCCATTCTTTTCTACATTTATTCCTTTCATTCATTGGCCTGTACATCAATCTGGACATCAGACAGATGGAAAAAATTATGCGTTCTGAAAGTTGTGATCACACTATTGATAGGGTTAACAATAGACTGTGTATTGTGTTTGCTCAGCCTGACATAGTAAAACATTTCAGACTGGGTGGCTCCAACAGCAACACTTTTATTTTCTCACAGTCCTAGCGGGTACAAGTCCAAGATGGAAATGTCAGCAGGATTGATTTCTTGTGAGTCTTCTTGGTTTGCTTGTGGCTGTCATCTCACGTTGTTCTCACGTGGACTTTCCTCTGTGCTCATACACCCCTGGTGTCTCTCCCTCTTTTTATAAGGACATTAGCCATATTATATTAGGATCTACCCACATAACCTCATTTAACCATAATTACATCTTTTAAAAGGCTTTATCTCCAAATAGTCATATTCTCAAGTACACTGGGGGTTAGGACTTCAACATATAAAATTTGGGGGGAAACAAATCAGTTCAAAACACACTGTAAGCATTTCCCCATGTCATTAAAGTTATTTTAAAATTGCAGAATATTCTAATATATTAATACACAATTATTTAATGCATTCCCTATTGTTAAACATTGATTTTTCTAATTTTTCACAATTGTAAGGAGTGCTATAGGTAATTTCCTTAAAAAGAAGTAATTGTATGCATCTCATTACTTTCTTGAGGTCAAAATCCTAGAGGTGAATTTATTATATCAAAAATCACGAATTTTATTGCTAAAACTTCAGAACTTTCCTCCCAAGTTTAATTGCCTGCAAGCAGTTTGTGAGTTTTATGTTTGCATACCCCAACCAAAGTAATCAAAAGATTATTGCTGATTAAATACGCAACTATTCTATTTTTAGAAATGTTTTTATGTACTAGCATGATTAATATTCTTTTGCAATTTTAATAGCTTCATTTATGTGATATTGCATATGTATAGCAATATCTTCCTTTTCCTTATAGTTTTTAAAGGAATTCTGTTTAGAAAGGTATTAAAATATTCTCAAAAAAGTGTATTTTATAATATTATTTCCATTGTTACTATATATTCTCATTTTTCTTCAATCTGTAGAAAATACGATTTGCTTTATAATATGAATAAGATTTCAGTGATTAATTACATATCCTATATTAAACTTTATTGATTGCATTAAACGTATCTATTTTACACTGATAAAATATTTTATCCACTCTTTTAATTTTACGTAATGATTTCAAATCCTGTTTTACTGAGACCTTCCACAGGTCTCCACATCTTCCCAACTAGTACTTGTGCCCAACATTCTACCTTTTCTTATTATTGTGACTAGATTATTCATGCTTCTACCTTGTGCAGTAGTCATCCTTGACCACTCCTGGCAATGCCCCAGCAATTTTCCACATATCTATAATTCTTCCCTCTTTACAGATTCATCTCCAACAGCATCCAAACATGTACTTACATCAGCCATATGAAAACAAGCAAACAAAAAACCCCAAACACACACGTCCAGGCCCCACCACCCCCTCCTGCTGCCACCATATTTACTTTCCCTCACTTAAAGAAAAATCATTGAAAAAGCTGTGTGTTCTACATAGCCTAAATCATACATTTTAGTTTATCTGAGATGGTCACAGTTTGGATATGTTGTACTATCCAATACAGAGTTTTTCCAGAAGAAAAGGGTCCTGTATTAAGTAACAAATTGCATCCTAACCCTAATTCTGTCTTCATTGCTTGTCTCCTATTTCTTGAGTCCTTTCCTTTGACTTTTCCCCTCCACTCCACAAATTTCTTTTATCGATTTCATGATCCCCATCTTTCCAGAATCCTCAATATTTTTTAGCTCTAAGTATCATTTGATATGTTTGATCTCATTTCTTTTTCAAATTCATACCTTCCTTGTATTGATAGACACCACACTCTCCTGGTTTCCCTCCTATCTTACTGATTTTTTCTTCTGCAACTATTTTCACTTCTCCAAAACTCTTTAACCTCCAAATATTTGGATGCCCTGCTTCTTAGGCCTTTGATCTCTTCTGTTTTATTATACATTCTTCCTTCTGTAAATGCTGCTGGATTTATTAATCCCTTTATGATCATTACAGCATTTCTTTGTGTTCATTATTGTGTTACTTAGAATGCCCAGGAAAATGCTTGCTACTGAATAGAAGTGGTGAAATGGACAACTTCATTTTATGGTTTTTCCTTTCCTGGCATTACATTCTCTATTAAAGAATTAACACTTACGATTTTTCCTCAGCCTTGGGTTTTATGGAATGAATCCAAATTAAGACAGATGTCTTTATATTTAAGTCCTAGAGCTTCTTTTAACCACACCAAAGATCCCTGTTTGCTAGCTATTCTGAATGCTACTTTTACCTTGATGTCAATAATGGTTATCAACTTCTTGCTTCTGGGAAATAACTGCTGCCCCTTTCTGACATCCTGGGATTCTGGTATCTTCACTGAAATTAGGAAACCCATTTCAGTGGCAGTATCTTCCATCTTTATTTCCACCCTATGGAGGATCATGCCAGTAGCACTATTTCAGAGATGTTGGTAACCTGCTCACCTATGCATATTTCAGTGATGGTAAATAAAGTGGTCTCCAAGCCCTCTCAGTTAGACATAACCGAAGACCTGCTGATTCCATAGAACTTTTAAAATCTGCTCCGACTCTTCTATCTTCTTAACACTTTATAATATTTACATTTCATTAAGGAATGTTTTGAATTAGCACTGGATGCACATAAATGCAAATTTCATTTAACCAGCTAACTAAAAAGTGAGACCTACCCTCTGCTGAATGAGCTAGTGCATGAAATCCACATTCATTACCAAATGTGCTTTATAAGTAGATTAAGTCCAACAGAAATTATTTTTTTCTCCTTATTCCAGTATCATCAGTGCTTATTTCTACAGAAACTTCCTATGTTTCTATCACAACTTTCTGTTTCTACAATAAATTATAAAAATCTTGCAAATATTTGGTATATAAATCTTACCAAGTTCATATTTAATTCTTATCCATCTGAGACAGGCTGAGCTTTGACTCAAGCTTGGAGGCTAAAATGTGGAAGAGATGAGGCATAAAAAGACTGGCATTTCTTTACAAGGTAATTACCTCAAGTAATTTCCTTACTCAAGTGAGTTCCTTACAAGGTCTTTAATCAGTCCCAAACAGCCTCATTTAAAAAAAAAATTATTGAAATATAGTTGATTTACAATGTAGGTTATTTTCAGGTGTAGAGCAAAGTGATTCAGTTATACAAATATACATACATACATATATTCTTCTTCAGATTCTTTTCCATTATAGGTTATTACAAGATATTGAGTATAGTTCCCCATGCTATACAGTAGTTCCCTGTTGTTTATCTATTTTACATATAGTAGTATATATCTGTTAATACCATATTCCTAACTTATCCCACCCCTACCTCTTCCTCCTTTGGTAACAGTAAATTTGTTTTCTATATCTATGATTCTATTTCTGTTTTGTAAGTATATTCATTTGTATCATTTTTTTTTAGATTCTACACATAAGTGATATATGTCTTTCTCTGTGTAAATTATTTCTCTGAGTATAATAACTTCTACATCCATCCATGTTGCTGCAAATGGCATCATTTCATTCTTTTTTATAGCTCAGTAATATTCCATTACATGTTATATATGTGTGTGTATCTCACCTTCTATTAATTCTTCTGTCAGTGGGCATTTAGGTTGCTTCCATGTACTATAAATAACGCTGCTGTGAACATTGGGGTGTGTGTATCTTTTCCAATTAGAGTTTTCTCTGGATATATGCCCTGGAGTGGGATTGCTGGATCACATGGTAACTCTAATTTTAGTTTAAGAAACCTCCATACTGTTCTCCATAGTGGCTGCACCAATTTACATTCCCACCAACAGTGCAGCACGGTTCCCATTTCTCCACACCCTCTCTGGCATTTATTATTTGTACACTTTTGATGATGGCCCCAAACTGCCTCATTCTTACCAGAGAAGTTGTTCTGCTTCCAAGGAAGACTCAGAGGTGTTCAGAATTCAGATTAACCAGTCAGCCAAATATATCAGAAAGTCCTCTTCTCCTCTTTGGGATTTTAATCTATACTCAGCTTTTCACACAATGACCTAAGTAAATTGTGAATTTACTATATGCTATAATATATTAACTTTCAAAATCAGATTCTACATCAGATTTTCAGCTAAGTCTTCCCTAAGATTATTAAAAAAAAAAAAAAAGCTTCCCCTTGATTCTGAAACATCTTAGATTCTGCTGATCAGGGAATTCCCTAGAGATGGATTTACAAGATGAGAGAAGGAATTTAGGCCACAAGAAATATGTAACGCCATATTATCCTGGTTTTTTACTGGCAAAGAGAAAAATTTTATTTTTGTTTAGGCACTTCCGAGTCTATTTCATTTAGCTGAATCCATATCTTAATACTATATCTATGTTTCCCTTAGACTTGTATCTTTTTTTCCTCTAAAGAGTAAAATTGGCTATTTTATATTTGATTATTTTTGTTATGCTTTAAATTAAGAACAGCACATACTGCACATAAATTGATTATTTGGAAATAGATTTCTATTCTAAAAGAAAACATTTTAAAATGGTTCACAAATAAACTTTTACAAAATTTCTGCTAATGTAGCTTTAATGAATAGCTGTAACAGTTTCTCAAGTTTGTTGGCTGTAAAACAAAAAACACAATACAACAAAACATAACCAGCAATAAAAGAAAAAACAAAACCAAAAAAAGCCCATGCATTTTACAGGTCTGATTTGGCTAGAAGCACCAGTTTTCTAGGCACAAGGGATCTTGAAGTACCATAAAGTACAAGCAAACTATATTCTAGTTTTTTGTTAGTTTAGTTTAAAATTTTTCTAAAATTTGGGGGAAATGTACAATACAGTAAAAGCCCTGAGTGTATTATCTACTGTAAGAGCAAAGTCCACATTTTTAGTAAATAAATTTGAGGATTGCCTTCTGTTTGTAGAAAGAGGCACTACTGAGCCTGGCAACAGAACACAGAAATAAACGTGCTAGTACCTTGCGGTCGGGCTGCACCCTGCAGGCCTGCAACCCTTGTAGTAGCCCAATGTCGAGAACTAAGAGCCCAGGGACAGCAACAGAGACATCAGTGTTCCAACAGGGGATCTTACATGTCTGCAGCAATATGTCCTGGAGAGACACCAGGCAGACAGCAGGCAGGACGTGACAGCAATCTTTGCTATTTGGGGGAGAAGGAGGTTACCATTTGAAGGAGGAGCTGACGTCAGTTTAGCTCATCAGTTACCAGGGAAACCAGCAGCCGGGGCACATGTCTCACAGACCCTCAGGTTAATGACCATCATAAGGGAAGATGTCTTCCTTCAGTAAACTAGCAGGTGAAGCTGTTCTGGCCTAAGGACTAGAGCAATCACTAGCTGGGGCAGGAGGCAAGTAGGAACATGTGAGTAGAGTTAGGTGAAGCAGGAACTGGTTGAGCAGGGAATGTACAAAGAGCAAGAGAATGACCATCTTGAGTGGCCTGACCATGCACGCCACCCCTACACACCCTGCCCGACTCCTTACAATCTTGGTCTGCCCCTCTTCCACAATATCCCTGAGGTCAGGTACGTAGAGGTGCACTGCAACCAAATACCACAAATGAAATACAGACAGCAGAAGCTAACGGGTATCATGAGTGAGCCAGGGGCTTATTGGGTCATTTTTTCATGGAAGACTGGAGGACGACAACATAATCTCTCTGTAGACCCAGCAGTCAGACTTATTTCACAATGAGGCCACCACTGTTACCCAGTCCCTCCACTCAGACTGGGGACAAAATGTAAGATGTGTAACAGGCACAATACAGGGAAGATCATGACCATTAAGCAAAATACAAGCAGCAACAGCATTCTGAGCAACCTGCCTGTGGTTTCGTCCAGGTCTGCAGTATCATACCGCCCTCAGTCCCTGCCTGCTGGGGTGCTGAATACTGGAGGGGCCGTGTAACAACAGACCACAAGGGTAATATGATGGTGCCTTTCTCCAGTAGGGAGCCCAGGTTAATTACCTTAGTAAGTAGTCTCAGGTGGGCTGGGTAGAAGACAGGTGAAATCTATAAAGTTCCTTTCCAATCCCATTCCCCACGAGTAGCAAACTCAAATAACCAGGGACTTACCCGCCAGTTCCAGGACTGTTTTACAATGTGTTCCCCTCAGGGTAGATCCTGTGGCTTTGGTAAAAGTTAATTACTGTCTTGACAATAGTTGGCAATTATCCTCTGGTGGTCAACAGCTGAACTCGGATGGTGTTGAGAAGTTGCCTCTGGGTTAAAACGGTGAAGGTGCTGAGACTATTCCTCCCGGGATTTTCAGTTATAGTTAATGGGGCTTCAGTTAGCCCCCTGGTCCACATGCTGAGAGAATGGGTTTCCAGTCTCAACTATTATCTAAGTAGTCCGTTCTTCTTTTAAATTAACCTGGGAGCGGTAGGGTTGTAGGGCAGGTGGAGATGCCAATGTATGTCATTTTTATCGGCCCATTCCTCAACTTCACGGCCAGTAAAGTGGATTCCTTGGTTGCTATTAATGTCCATGCAGGTCCTGTATGCCGCACACAGCTGTTCTAGACCACGAATAGTGGTTTTTAGCGTTGCTCGATATCTCAGGTAGTCCTTTGTAATGTCTTCCGTGCATTAAAATTCACGGTGGACTGCATATAGCTGTTGTTGCATCATGCTGTATTTTTGCTCTGCCCCCGTCCACAGCTGAGACCAGAAGCCCAAGGGTTACTCATTTTTTTGCCATTGCCACAGACATCAACCAAACACTTCCAGGTATCTGGCCATGTCCAATTCAGAAGCCTCTCCCTGCACTGAGATCCTTAAAGCCTGGGTCTGTAACTGTTTAGGAGTTTGGGTCAGGAGTAAGCTTGTATTTTGTAGATAAAACAGGTCCTTGTGTTTTGTCTGTATTCACCTGCTATCCCCATGCAGTCAGATGAACCACAAGCATTGGGCTGCTACTTTTAAACTGAAAAGAGCCTCTGAGGTTAAGTAAGAGGACATCATCAGTATTATGGAAGAGAAAGACATCTCTCATGGGAGCCAGTTGCCACAGGGCCCTATATGCTAGTGGAGTGCCATCTTGGGACTACCCTCCTCCCTCAATTTTCTATTCCCCATCCTTCTTTCCTGACTTCTTGCAACTCGCAGGAGTTTTGCTGGATCCCTGACTGGCTTGCCAATTGTTGGGCTGCACTCTGCAGTCTTGCAAGCCTTGTAGTTGCTCATCCTTGACACAAACAGCCCAGAGACAGTGACACAGACATCAGTGGTTGGATAGGGGATCTTACGTGTCCACAGCAAAAGGTCTTGGAGTGATACTCCACTGTGTATAGCAGACAGCAGGCAGGACATGACAGCAATCTTTGCTACTCCAGGGGGGGAGGAGGAGGAACTGATGGAACTGACGGAACTGACGTCAGGTTTATAGGAGGAAGTGACGTCAGATTGGCTCATTAGTTACCAGGGAAACCAGCAGCTGGGGCACATGCCTCATAGACCCTCAGGTTAATGACCATCAAAGGGAAGATGTTTTCCTTTAACAAACTGCAGGTGAAGCTGTTCTGGCTTAAGGATTAGAAACATCATGAGCTGGGGCAGGAGGCAAGCACGTTCATGTAAGTAGAGTGTAGGAGAAGCAGGAACTGACTGAGTAGGGAATGTGTGAAGAGCAAGAGAAGAGCCATCGTAAGTGGCCTTTTGGCCACTTGCCCTGTTGGCAGGACACCAAATCCAGCAGCATTCACCTGATCTACTTGATCTTTCTATTGAAAGTGGTATTATTAAAACCCTAGAAGCATTACAGAAATTAGACTTGACACTTAACAAAAAACAGCTTGACACACAGTATGCATCACAAAAATAGACAGTATGTGCTCACTATAATATTTTTATGAGTTCTTTGATGCAAGAAAATATTATCTAGACCTTTACACAATAAAATTCTAAATTAGAGATAAAGTTTCTGCAAAGCTTTGTAAAGAAAAACAGATGTGATGATCACATCAATATTTATTTAGCCAGAGTTAACTCTGAGAGATTGAAATGGAGTTGAAGAGACTGTCAAAGAGCCCTGAAGTGTAGATTCTCTTTTAGTAAATATAGAAATATAAAGACAAGGGAATTTTGGAAATCAGGAAGGCCAAAGAATCTGCTGAATAAAAATTTTAGGATACAATGCAAGACATTTTCAAGAAATTATAAAACACAGAAGCAGAACACTAATTCAGTTGTTCAACAGCTATTCTATGAGACAGAAGTCTGTGAGGCACTGTGAGCGTCAATATGGATAGAACGGTAGGTAAAATGCACAATAGCCCCTGGTATCATGGAGCTTACAATCTCACAAGGGAAAGAAATATTGAAAGTAATGAATCCTGTATACACATCATATAACATAGATCGTTTCTGCGGTTTCTATACAATCATGCTCCAGGGGGCCCATTTCTGTGGGTAGCAGGGTGGCAGGATTTAGCAAGTGACAGGTTTTTATGGCAGCTGCTGGGTTGTCTAAAAGCATAGCTTGAACTTGAACCAACCTTGCAGGGGATGGCCATTCTGTCGGCTTAGAACTTACTAAAGCCTGAACCGGGTAAGGAGTCCATACAGTGACTGGCTGACTAAACGGTGACTTTTCAGCCTACTTTATTTAGCAGGGTTGTAGTGGTGGCTGCTGCCTGTAGACAAGGAGGTCGTCCCTTAGCAGGTTGACTTAATGGTTTAGAGAAATAAGCAAACACTTGAGAAAGGGGTCCCAGTTTTTGAGCTAATACCCCAAGGGTGACTCTCCTCTTACGAATGTAAAGGTTGAAGGGTTTCACTAAATCTGGGAGGGCCAGGGCAGGGGCCTGAAATAATTGCTTTTCTAATTCTTGAAAGGCCCCTTCACATTCCAAATTCCTTTGAAAAGGATCATCATCCTTTCTTTTCAACATTTCACTTAGAAGCCGAGCTATTAGACCATAGTTAGAGATACAGATGTGGCAACTAGCTGTCTTCTAGTTTTAGGAGGGGTGAGGCTGCAAATAGCTTCCTTCCTGTCCTGGGGTAGGATTCTCTGACCTTCTGTGAGAATGAAACGTAGGTAGGTCACCCTAGTTTGTGAACCACTGACAGATGGAGGGCAACTTTCCCCATTTCCCAGCTGGTATTGGGGCCAGGCTGTGTTAGATGGAAGATCAAATGTTTCTGCAGGATACACCCTAATGGGCTATCCTTCAGTCTGCGGGATGGTTGGTTTCCTGTACTTGGGATGTTCTGTTTTGGATTTGTTTCCAACTACTGAGGGGCAACTAGAGTGATCTGTTGGTATGCAATGCTGCAAAATTTGACCCAAATAAAATTTCCAGTTTGGCACATTTGGAACCAGCACCAAGCTGTTAATGGATTCCTCAAAGGCTGGAATGGGAGGTGCCCAAATGGTGCGGACTCTGATATAATTGGGGGTCCCCCTTGAATATGTAATGGCTCATGCTTGAAACAGTCCCTCCTCAGTCAGAATGTCCCACAGGAGGTTAGACAGGGCCGCCTCTGGGCCAGACCAGCTTAGCCACATTAGTTCCTGACCAACTTGGTCCCTTAGGGAGTGGCATGGCTCTATGAGGTGGAGTTTTCAGCCAAAAAGGAGGAGTTTTCAGACTTCCTGCTGGGCGAGAGCTAAAAGCATGAAGGATTCCCATAGGGTACCACCAGATGACTGGGGCAGCTGGTGTTCTGTTCTGATATGGGTAGGAGAGCCCTTGGAGCCTCAGTTGATAAGAAATTACCCAAGGTTCACCTCACAAACAGAATGGGGAGGAGAGGTCAGATGTTGGGTGTTTCCTGTTCTTGCCAGCAACTCACAGGACTTCCAATAATGGGGTTCCTGATCTGTGAAAAGTTCACAGGGCTCCCCAGCCCACTTCAGAGAAACTAGCTGACTGGAAGAGGTCAAGATACCAGTCATGTACCTACTCTGGGACCTGTTCACACTCGAGCATCCTCAGTGCCTCTTCCTGAACTCAGATCCTGCATCCTCATTTCATTTTTTCCTGGTCTTGCCTCTCGGCTCACAGGGCTGACCACTTTCCTTCACCAAACTGAAAGTGATGCTAGAGAACATTACTGTTGACCCTGGAAGTCAGCAAGGAGGGCAAAGCCCTGGTGCAGTGTCTGCTGCTTTGTAGGGGTGTCAAGAGGACAGTGCTACTGAGGAGACAATGGGCAAGATGGCCATGGCTCCCACTGTCCCCGGGCATCTGATTCTATGGGAAGGCCAACCAGGGGCAGCGGGAAGACATGCCTTAGTTTCAGTCTCAGATCCCCAATGATGACACATGTGATCCCCTCAAAGGGAGTTACACTGTGTCCACATGACACCTGGGTATTGGGTTGCTGGGCATAATTGCTCCGAATTTGGCTGAAGGCTTGAGTAGCCTATTAGAGAAGACTTCTGGAAAATCACTCAGTCTGGCTGATAGTCAGCCTACCAAACATCAGTGATATGAATGAAGGTGATGCACCCCAGTCAAAATGTCCACTTACTGCAATGAACCAAGGCAAAACCAGCTCAAGCTGCCAACCTACATAGTGATTGCTATTTTAAGCTACCAATATCTGGGGTGATTTGTTTCATATCTAGGATTAATTTATAATGTCCAATTTCTGCATCTTATTTACTTATAGTATGTGTCATTTCACAATCACAATTGAAAGAATGAGATGTTTATCAGAGCTTCTCTTTGGCAGAAACTAAATTCAAAGTTCTGTTGCCCCAGATGCATGAAACTGTCAGAAACTCTGCTCAGGCTGCTCTGGTTCTCAGCATCTCAGCTGCTACTTCTTACTGTGAAGCTTCTCAGCACATTAATCATGGCTTTTGAATAGACCAATACCTCAAGGGAAAAAGTAACATCAAATATTAGGTTCTCTCTCTGGAATTTCCTCCTTTCCAGAATTTTATCTCAGCAAGTTCTATTATGGTACCTTCAAACAGATTTTTTTCTTTTTTTTAATGTTCAACCTTTCTCAGAAAATTTTGGTTTGCAATAAGCCAATATTAAAGGAAACCAGAATTATACGCAATTAAAATTTGTAAGTTTTGTTTCCCTGTGGATTATGAAGTCCTTGAGAAAAAGAGCACATGATTTATTTATTTTTGAGTTCCAACATAGAACTTAATGTCCAAAACACAGAAATTCCTTAAATTTTTCTGTTGGAATTAAATTAAGTTTGGTATCAGAAATGGAAGTAAGAGAATGGAATGTGCTGATTTAGGAATGAAAGTTAAGATAGGTATGTATGGGTCAAGGAGAAGCTTTAGTTAAATAATCAGTTTTGATACTTACTATCCACAGGAAACATTTTTTTTTTTCTTTTAACAGTCTTTGAGCATTTTGGTCAGGCTCTGTTATAGACATAAGGCATTAAAAGATAGTTTAAAAATAGTCCTTTCAGGAACTCAAAATTTATAGAGAACAAAAGAATCACTTAATCTTCATAGAATTCTATCATTTCTAACTCCAAAATATATCTCAAATACACTCCTTTATGCCACTATGGGTTTCAGAATAGGCCAACCCAAGATGTATTATTTGGGCATGTGAATTATTTTGTATTAAAGGCAGTGGAGATCCCACAGGCTCAAGAAAAACTACTGCCCCTCCCTTAACTACCTAAAAGAATTTAAATGGGGGATTTTTCCCCCAAAGAGAGTTATTACCAGAAACAAATTTTATCTAAGTGGCTCCATCTGTATGGCAGGGCAAACATCTAATTACCAAACATGTTCCTCTTCTTGTTTTATGAATGACCCTCCATGCCCTCGGAACACCCAGACCCCTGCCTTACTCCTTAGCTCAGGATATCATATGTACCTCATTTTTACCTTTCTGTCTTTAAACTTCTCACTTAGTGGGGATACCATATGTACTAAATTAAATTTGATTTAATTCAATTAATAAAGTTACTCTTTCTCATGTTAATCTAATTCTTAGACTAGCCAGAAGAACCCAGAAGCATAGAGGAAAGTTTTCTTCCTCTCCAATAGCACCTCCACTATTTCCATCTTAGTTCAAACTGCCATCGCATCAGCCTAGTTGAGAGTAACTACCTCTCACATGGTCTCCTTCTTTTCAACAAATATTCCCTCCAACCCATTCAAATGTAGAGGTCAGAGTGAAGTTTTAAAAATTTGTAAATTAGATCATGAGGCTTGTGTCACTGCTTAAAACTTTTTTCTTTCTTTCTTCCTTTTTTTTTTTTTTAACTTTTGTTAGACTCTAAATTCCTTAGCCTGCAATACCTGAAAGAACCTGTTTCGGCCTTCATTTCCAAACTTTTAGTCAGGAACCTCCCATCTAGCTTAAATGTTTACTACTTTACAGTCTCTTTTGTCTTCTCCTATTCTTTCCAAATTACATCAAGCTCTCTCATGCCTCGGGACTTTTGTGCTTTCTAGTCCCTTGCAGCAGGCTGTTCTTACCTTTTTTTTTTTTCTCAAGTGAGCTACTTATCATGCCGCAGGACACTTAAATCTATATTTCAGAGAAGCTTTTCTTGACTGTGCCATCTAATACAGCCCCTTCTCCACCTTCTCACTATCGTTTCCCCAGCATATATGGCCACAAGACTGCGTATCAGATCAATCCTGAGTCTGAACATCTGCTCAACAAGCTTTCACCACACCTAGGATTTTTCCTAATTTATTTCATTCACAACATGCTTGGTGAGTCATTTTGGTGATAATATGTTTTGAAAACTTAAAAAATATGTGAAAAATATGTATATCTTTGCTCCAGATTTTTACTCTTTGAAGACACTCTAAAGATATACTTGCATTTCTTAACAAAGAATTAGCTGTATCCTTTCACATATGTATATACATAAATATCAAATAATTTAAGATATGTTAAGTAAACTTAATGCATTTATGTATGCGGCCATTAAATTATATGCTAAATGAACACTTAATTTTAAGGATAAACACTATATATTATAAGGTTAAAACATGTTTTCAAACAGTATACTTTTTTACTCCAATATGCACAGCACACATTCTGTTAGAATATATATCAGGTAATAATTATTGAAACATATGGTTAATGAAACAATGGATGTCTCTTCTTATTTTACTTATTTCTATTTCCCAATATTCCCATCATATATCTGGGTTTTGTACATTGATTGCGAATTTATTTTAAGAAAAATAAAGGGTTTTAAAATAAAAGACAGTTAACTAGCAATTCTATGACCAGGATGCAAAAAATATAAAATCACTCATATGGGTTCCTTTTTATCTGCCTATTTTGCAAGTAAATTAGCACGAAACAGATTAACAAGGGGAGATCATCTGTGCTAGGATGCTAGAATGTTCTCACTACTTGGCTGGTTGTGTATACTCTTTTAGTGGAATAAGCATGTTGTTGTTTGAATTCTTCTCATAACTCTTAACAGAAAAAAAATCTATTTGAAGCTAATATTGCTCACTTAATATCTATCAGGACTTTATAGACAGAATTCCAAAAGATAGAGAGATTCTGAAGAAATAACTATAAAATAATAGTTTTTTTGTTCTATTTCTTTGTTTTGTAACTTACTTCATGCAGAATCTAACGTCAGAGGTGGAGCAGTCTGGCAGAGTAATACAGGGGATTGATGACAAAGCTGCTGCTGAATGTAAAATCAGCACAGCCAATAAACACAGGTATATGGAATCAGAATGGGATTTAGTATGGGTAAATACAGTTTTAAGACCGTTAGTTCCACAATACGCCATTCTGACATCATGACGTACTGAGTAACAAATAAGGAAATATAATATTTAAAGGACAGAACACCTTTAAATATGTTTATGGCTACATATAATTTAAATTCAGTGCTATAGTTCCAAGTCAATAGGATGGAGCTGTTCAAAGGCAATATTTTGAGACATTCATTTGATACGTATTTTTCTTAGAAAATACAATTACATTTCCAATGTATGTATGTCTGGTCAATTTGATCTTTGCCATGTTTTATTTATATTCTAGTTCTATCCTTGCATTCTCAGCTGTAAAAGAAGGCTCTCTCTATGTCTTTGTAACTGAAGACTTACACTGATACCTAAAGGAGATGGTCATGGTTAAAGTTATTTGATGATATACTGTCTGACTGCTAACAAGTGGTTTTTAACATTAATTGAATATAATTAAACTTATTCTAGTGTGTGACAGGAAATAGGATCACATTACTGGATAATTTTATGTCTACCTACTTTAAACCTCATGTACAAGCAGGCTTTGAGCGCATGTGACATGTAGTTACAAGGACCCTATGTTTAGAAGGACCCTGCACTTGGTCTAATGCTCTACTGTTGTTGCCTTAGAATTTTTAATAATTTTTGAATAAAGTGACCCACATTTCCATTTTGCCTGACCTGAAAATTATATTGCCAGTTCTGTGTACAAAATTGCCAGTTATTTTTCTAGCAAAAATGGCTTTATCTGGAATCAGCAAAGAATTGCAATTCGGGCTTTGCAACCATGCCAAGCCACATGCAAGTCCTGGCACAATAGGAGAGTAAACCCCTTTTTTAAAGAGGGGAAAAGGAAGTTGGGAGGGCCATGGTAAACAGAGTCAATTAGAGAAACTGAGAGCTTGAAGTGGAGTAACTTTTGGTTGGCTGAGTTGTGACAGTCTCTCATTAGTGAACTCTTGTCTGAAAAGAAGAAGGCGGCTTTCTTTTTCTTGTGGGGCTCGGCTATGGTCACAGGGCCTCAGAGCCCTGACTCTATTTTAATTGAGGTTTCTGTTTTAGTTTTTATATCATATAAAATTTTGACAATATAGGTGTTAGGTTATTGACTATGGATTTATATTAAATTCATTGAAAAATGTTCCCTCATGGAAACTGAGCTTTTGTGCCAGTTTTACATATCTGATGTGGGCTTTCTCTCTCTGTCAGTGATATTGTGATTTATAAGAAATATATATTTGGTCATTCAGAGACCAAAATATATTTCTCAGACATATTTGGCACTTGTTCATGGTCCCTGGTTCAAGGCTCCGAAAGCTCTTGGAATATCCTGTGATAGATCTAAATAAGTATCTTTTGTTATGTTAATGAGATAACTTTTGGAAAGCTCTTTGGTAACTTAAAATGGGGGCCTAGTTGCCAGGAGAACCAACAATGTGATTAAAGGGTTGGAACTTTCAGTCCCACCCTCTCTCCCCACTTCCTGGAAGAGAAGAGGGGCTGGAGATAGATTTCAATTGCCAAGGGCCAATAACTAATGATGCCTATGTAATGAAGCCTCCATAAAAACCTAAAAGACATGGTCTGAAGAGCTTCTAGGTTGATGAACACTTGGAGATTTGGTAAGAGTGGCGTGCTGGGAGAGAGCATTGAAGTTCCTTGCCCTTCTCCATTCCCTACCCTATGCATCTCTTCCATATAAAATGCTTCTCTAAATTGTGAGCTGCTCTAGAAAACTAATCAAACCCAGGGAGGAGGTCCTGGGGACCTCTTATAGCCAGTTGGTCAGAAGCACAGGTGACCTGGGCATGTGGCTGGCTTCTGAAGTGAGGGGAGAGGGCAGTCAAGAATGACTCCTTAACCAGAGGAATCTGATGCTATCTCCTGGATAGTATCAAACTGGAGTTGAACTGTAGGACATCCGGCTGGTGTCAGAGCACTGCTTACTTGTGTGGGAGACCTCTCTCCTTGTTGAAACTAGATTCAGAGGAAAATTAGTATCTATATCACTACTTCTGTGATACTTTGCTGAATGCTAGTGCAATTAATGAAAAAGAGGAGGACAGAAAGTTAGTTGTGAATTTCAGATAACTATGAATTTTGAGTATTTTCCCATTAAATCCTTTGGTTTAAAAGAATAATTTGTCTTTTTTACCAATTTAAAACTAAGCTTAATAAGGACAATGTTGCTAGTAATAAAATAAAATTTCAAAATGTTATTTTATAAGCATAAATACAAGCTACAACAAATTGTACTAGTTTGTTTCCTGAAGAACAACTCATGTAATTTTCTTTAAATACAAATTTTTCATATTTTTAATATTCAAGTATCAAAAATTAATAATTTACAGATTATTTACAAAATACAAATTAATAACTTTGTATTCATCAATTGGCATCTTGTAGACTGAAGTTTGAGAAGTGGTTTCATGAATCTAAATAATTCCTAGTGTGTTTTTTTTAACTGCAAGTAAGCAGACAGAAATAAATCAAGATCACTTTCTTTTTAAATATATATCACATTAGATATTTTAAATATATATGATATTTATTTCAAATATCTATATGCATACATATATACATATATACACATATGTGTGTTTGTGTGTGTGTGTGTGTATATATATATGTATATGATTTTTAATGCTAACATAAGAGACTAAATAATGACAACCAAGACTGGGAGTCTTGAAAATCATGAGAAGTTTAGTAAAACCACAGGGATTGGAAGCTCAAAGCAAATAAACTTTAGAATTTCTGGTAGAGAATTGTCTTCTGTTTAGATGCTGTTAAAAACTCAATGTTTTAGGAATGTTTAAAATATGTTAGTGAAACATCAGTTACCTGGTAGTTACCTAGGAGATAACCTTAGCTATACAGAACACAGATGATGAGAAAATTTGCAGACAAGTGTAAGAACTTATCCCTACTCTAGTCACAATTATACACCCCCCAACTTATTTATCCTCCACTTGCCAGAGCATGGCAAATTAAAAGTAACAAATTAAAAATATTTGGAGACACATATCCATAAAAATTCCTTCTGAAAGGAAATGGAAATTAGCAAACACATCAATTTGGATGAGTATATTATAGGAAAAATAGAGATTCCGGAGTAGAAATTCTTTCAGATTTTGCACTTACTCCTCAAAGAGTTGGAACATTTGAAGGATAAAAGCTAAAGGCAAAATCCCAATCTGGCTGTAATACTAGATGTAATAACTTTGCATGACATACAAAAATTTTCAAATCTGTGTACAATCATTTTTTTACTCAAATATTTTAAGATGTCTTTTAGTTTTGAATATATATCATTCATATATTTCCCCCCATTTTTACATCTTTTCATTCTTTTTGCTCATTGCCATTTATTTGAATAAGACTTTCCAAGAGTTGTTCTTGTTTGAGATACATTTTTCCAAGAAATGAGAGCCAATATTAATGAAATCTGTTGAGTGAGGGAAACAGGAAGCTTTGTAGTGGAGACAGAAAGGAAGGAGTCTCTGGTTTACCGTAACATCCAGGCCATCTACCTAAATATTTTTTTTAATCCCCTGGTCTTAAATATTGTATATCTGATTCTTGTTTTCAAAGGCACATTATCTTATCTTAGAGAAAAGGCAAAGGTCATGTAAGATGGTTGGTAGGATTCTAGCTATAACCCTTTCCATTAAAGATGTAGTTATCTCTAGATTAATACTGTCTTGGGTTAAATCTCAGGACAGTAACTGATGTTTATAAGACCCTGAGCGATATAGAAAACTTTTAATTATTTTTAGTCCATATACCCAGTATTTAAGATACAGTGTTGTTGAGAACAGTTAATATTAGCACAGTGGTTAGGAGCACAAACAGTGAAGACAGAAGACTTGATCTAGAATTCCCAGCACTGCCATTTATGAGATGAATGACCAAGGTCAAATAACTTCACATTTATGTACCTTGGTTTCCTTACCTTAAAATGAGCATAATTATAGTATGAACCTCACAGGCTTATGCTAATAAAATTAGTTAATACCTATAAAACACGTGGAGGGGTCCCTTTCTCTGTCATATTGTGTTAAATCAGTATTAGTTGTTACTATAAACTGTTCAATTTAGCTTTTCTGAAATATTCACTTGTCAGGTTTACAAAACATTACTTTACACATTTAAGCTACTGATTTATGTAATTTACATAGCCAACTCATTTCTTAATAAGCTCATCCTTCCAAAATAGCCTGAACTAAAGTGATAATAACTTGAGAAAGCAAAGTTGAACTCTCTCCACTGCTTTATTAAGAATGTGCAATGGAAGGTCTGTTAATTTTCCAGTAATTCATTTAAAAGTTCCGTGAATGTGAGAATACTGTTTAAAAAGAACAAAACAAAAGCTACTTGAGGTTTTGTTTACCAGATCCTGCGCTAAAGGCCATGAGACTATTTAATCCTTACAACAAACTTAGTTATTAAGATGAGCTAATGAGGCACAAGGATATTTCAGCGATGTCTCAAACTCAGTTAACTGTAACATCTGAAGTTCAGTTATGTGGAAGGAATCAGGATTTGAACATAGGCAGCAGGATTTGAAAACTCATTATTCAGAGGACCCTGGCAAGTATGATAAGGAATGTTGCCCTAATTATAGAAGCATAAGATATGAAGAAGAGAGATCAGAGGTACCAGACAGGAAGATCTTATGTGTTTCAAGAAATGTACTTGATACATATAAATATTTAAAAGACTGGGTTTGGTAGGCTTTTTTTTTTTTTTTGGTTTGAATTCTGGTCCTGCCGCTTACAGGCTTGAGACTTTTTGTATGTGAGTTATCTCAAAATATTACAACTGTATCACCTAAGCTCTATTTAAGGGCAGATTTCTTAACCTCGTTAAGCCTCAAGTGGCCTCATCTATTAATTAAAGAATGCTACCCCACAGGGCTGTCGTGGGAATACAGTGGTATAACATATTTAAAACATACGGTCCAGCACTTAGCAGGAGTGCAGTAAATGTTTGTTCCAACCCCTGCGGGGGAAGCAATCTGGTTTTCTGTAGGGTAGCCTGAATCATGGAGGCCCATAAAGCTTCTGCCATCCTTGCCCTTCACTTGACTGCTGCCCACTTCTCTGTCCAGCAGAGTTCCTTGTTACCACCTCTTGGCTCATACCACTCTCACTCTGGCAGCAGTGCAAGATGGGTTCCGCACCCATGACCTCACCCTTGCCAGCCATGGTGAGTATGTGTGTATGTGGGGGATGCTGGGTGGTGAGAAGAGGGGCTGTTGGATGGTCTCCTTCACTGTCCCCACCCTCACCCTGCACTTCTCCTCCCCTAGAGGAGAACTCCACCTGGCTGCCCCTTTATGGTAGTGTGTGTTGCCACCTGGTGGCTCAGCCTGTCTGCATGATTCAGCTTACTGCAAGTGGTCCCCTCAGGGTGCAGGTGAGGGGCCTTGAGGAGCGGAAGGAAACAGGGAGAAGGAAGAGGAGCCCTGAATCACCTAGGGATCCAAGGACTATTGAAAAAGCAAGATCTGGGTGGAGGAGGGAGAGGTATGGCCAGAAGAGAGGAGGATCAGGCAGGAAAGTGGGCAGAAAGGAGCACTCTCTCTCTGGGGGGCTGGGAAGGAGGGTGTTGGGGGTGTGTGATTCCCCTAGGAAACCTCGAGTCATTTACACAGCAAGCTGGGGAGCCGCAGGACTGGGTGCGAGTAGACACCTCTGTACACGTCTGGAAGCTGAGCAGAAGCCCAGAGAGTGGCTACATTAACAGTTCCAGCACTGTTGACTCATCTTTCTCAAGTTCTTTGAACTCTCAAGAGTTTTGAACACTTTAAACTAGTGCAAATAACAAGGACTCTGCGGTTAGAACTATACATAGCTTGGATTCAGGGTGTAATCTCAAGCAAATGTAGGTTAACTGCTGTCGAGTTTCAGTTTGTCAGTAAAATGGGCTTAGTGAGCTGTTACAAAAATTAAATTAGCTAGGTCACATACCCGAAAAGCAGCTGTCCCGTAGTAGGCTCTTAGTAAATTGTCCCTTTCAAAAGGTTTATCCTTCCTATTAGACAACTTGAGGAAGCTTCCTCCTTCTCCACTCCTCGATCTCTAGCCCTGACTTGCAGGAGACGTAGGCCCGAGACCGCAGAGTGACCCGATCCAAGGCGGAAAAGCCTATGGTTACGGTGCCGCAGGTGGACATTGTGCCTGGATGGCTCACTGAGACGGAGTGGATGGAGCTCACAGCTCGCGAAGAGGGTGTGGACATGGCAGGTGACATCTTGGCCGATCTGCTGGAGCGAGTCATGGACTCCACCTTCAGAGTCTACCTGAGCCGGCAGGTAGGCCTGGATCCCCGTCCTCTAGACCCATCTCCTCTCTCCCTGACCCCTGTCTGCTAGGCTGAGACCCTCTCTCGCCTCCACAGTGCATTCCATTCACCATAAGCCAGGCACGGGAGGCCATGCTGCAGATCACCGAGTGGCGCTTCCTGGCCCGGGATGAGGGAGAATCTGCAGTGGCAGAGGACCCCACATGGGCGAGGACGAGGAACCCTCACCTTGCCCGATTGACGCCTTGGCTCCGAGATCCCTGCCTGTGCTGCAGGCGCCCGCCTCGGTGGTACTGGAGGAGATCCAAGGCAAAGTAAGCCTAGCCCCCAGCTACTTCCCACTTTCCACCTCCCACCCCCGCCTCCGCCACATCTTTGTTCTCTTCAGGGCCTCTCTGGACTGCTCCAACCTTAGTGCCTCTGTCCCCTTCCCGACATCACACTTCTTACCTGCCATCTCCACCCCTGTGCATTTCCCCAGGACCAAGGAAGCATGAACCAAATCCCTTTAGGAAGATCTTGGATGGATCTACAGACTCTCAGGAGCAGATGGCATCTTGGGAGCGTTCTCACGAGCTGAGAGTCACCCGGGGGACCCCACAGACCCCGGAGCAGTTTCAGGAAACAGGGCCTGGAGGTCCTTCAGAGGAACTGGACGGACAAGCTAAGGGCCACCTATCCTCGATCGGATCTTTGAACGCGAGAAGCCAACCCTCAGTGGAGGTGGTGCCCGCCACCAGTCCCCACCCTTCTCCGGATCTGTCCCTGGGAGCCAGCCCCCAGGCCTTAGTCAAGAGGGCACAGCACTTCGGCTCCCAGTTCTCCCTCGAGGATCTCTACTATTACACGCCCCAGCCTCATGTGGCTGGAGACTGGCCGTAGCCCAAGAACGAGGAGTTGCTCCGCATCGCCCCAGGCGTGTTGGTGTCGGACCCCTCTGCAGGCGGCGCCGCAGTGCTCAGCCCCTCTGCCGGGTTCCTGCCGCAGCAGCCCTGGCGCGCGGACCCGCGGCCCGGCGACCGCCATGCAGAATGGGCCGCAAGCCCGCTATGGCGTGCCCGGACCCCGGGCGCCTGCTGTGCTGCTGGGTGCGCCCACGCCGGAGGTTCTGGTTTCAGACTCCGTGGCGCGCCCCGCAGAAGCCTACCACGGGTGCCAGCAGGGCGGGAAGACTGAGGCCCCTGGTCGACTGCCAGCCTCCGGCTCGGGTGTCCGCGTCTTGCCATCAGTTTTCTTCCCTCTCCAGCCTGGGGTTCCCATCCGAGAGATGGGTCCCAGCCCCCGCCTCCAATTTCCTACTTTAAACCTAGGCCTACTGTTGCCAGGCTTTGGTTCGAAGCTGCCCTTCCTCAGTCCCGGCCTCCGCTTTCTCGCCATGTACCTGGGGTTCCCCAGTGTGGCTCGCAACCCCAGATCCAAACTATGGCCGGGTGCCAAGTGGCCCAGTGGCTGGGACGCGGAGGCCGAGTTGCTGCGTACTCACACAGGGCCTGGACTCCAGGGATAAGGAGAGCCAGGATCTTCACGAGGTGCCTCACCCTGGCCTGCCATAGCCATGAGTGTGGACAGCAAGCCCTGGCCGAGTTACAGGCAGCCTCAAAGAAGAACCACCTCCTGCTTCTTAAAGTGGACATGAGCTCGATGGCCTCCATCCAGAGCTTTGCTTAGTGGCTTCTGCGGTAGTATCCAGAGATACATCTACTGGTTAACAATGCTGCAGTCTGTGGTATGTATCTTGACTTAACTTCCCCTAAATGCATTTCAAGAGCCTCCCTTCTAGCTCAGGGACCCCAAAACAGGCATCCCCCAAGCCTAACCTGTATACTCTGTGGAAACACTCTTAAATAGGACACTGTCCTAAAAAGCCTACCTTAAGTTGTAGCTTCAAACTTCACTGTTCCAATCTTGACACATACATGTTCCTGTGGCTTTTCTACTGAACCCCAATATATCTTCCCCAGACATCATCTCCCTCGGGGTTGTCATTCCACCACCCACCACCTATGTTTTCATCTCCTCCCAGGATTGCCTACAACATGTACTCCAGAGGGCCTTGATGTCACCTTTGCCACCAACTACACTGGACCCTTTCTGCTCACAAATCTGCTCCAAGGTAAGGAAGGATGGGTGCTTATTTTCTGTGCTGCCCCTGTGTCTTCATTCCTCTGGCATTTTCGTGGCTTACTGCCTCCCATGGTACCCAGATGCTTGCTGAACGATGACCCGGTACACTTTTGCTGGACACAGAAGGGGAACCCACTTGGCACCAGCCAGGATTAGGAGGCTGGTAATGGAATCAGTCAGCCCCAAATGCAACCAGCAAGAAGATGTAAGATCTGTACAGGCCGCCTCTCCTTCCCCCAAGTCTGAATACTAGCCAGACCAGTAGTCAGTCATCTCAACAAAAGCTTTTTGAGGTCACTAGGCTACTAGGATTAAGGACATTCTTCCTGGGGAGGTGCGGGTGAGTGGCAGGTACATTCTCCCTAACAATGTTTTCTAGATTATCTAATAACCTCTTAAAAAGCAAATTAGTTTTTAGCCAGGTAATACATGTCCAAAGTACAAAATAGAAAGTGTGAAAGTATACAAAAGGATATACAGAAAAAGAATAAAAGGAAGAAAAGGAAAGAAAAAAAAAAGGTTCCTTCTCTCCTTGAAAAGCAGCTACCAATTCCCCTCCTCGGGGTGGGGGTGGAGGGAACTATTGTTGCCAGGGCCTCATGTACCCTTTAGTGGGAAATTAAATTAACCCCCACTGGAAAGTGAAGAAAGAGCAAGGTCAAACTCTATGCATTTGCAAGTATAAATGTTTTTTTCCCCTTTTCAAAAAGTGTAATATGCTACAACACCCTCTCTGTACCTTGCTTAGTAATAGTTTCTTAAACTGTCTTCTCTCCTGTCTTCCCTTCTGCCACTAAATCACCGTTCATCATACCACTGTCTTGCTTCAGGTCTTCTGAAGGTACTCTATGCTTTATAGATATAAAAACTAAGCTGCTTCTCTCCACTTTCAAGTCCCTCTGCAGACAGAACCTCACCGTTGCCTTTCCCAAACCTACACTCTTGTCACCAGCCAGCCAATCTGTATCTCTTGGACCACACTCTGTTTTTTAATTCTGGCTGCACTTTTGCACATCTGTTTTCCTTTATCTGGAATATTCATTTGTAAGATCTTATGTGTTTCAAGAAATGTACTTGATACAAATAAATATTTAAAAGACCAGGTTTAGTAGGCTTTTTTTTTTTTTGGTTGAATTCTGGTCCTGCCATTTATAGGCTTGAGACTTTTTATATGTGAATCTCAAAATTTCAGTTTTGGTTTCTGGAAAATAAGAAAAATAATGCTTTTTAATCAAAAGAGTAATTTATAGATTAAATAAAGCATAAAGTCCAGTGCAGGACACTTAGATAAGTATTATTATTTTTAAAGCAATTATAATTTTTATTCAGTTAAAAGAGCATGTATAGATGTGGAAAATGTCTTAGATGTGATGACAGAGGGAGAAAAGGGGAAATAAAATATCTTTCCAAATGTTCTAGCTACTTGTTCAGAGCATGATAAAAATAAAATTCGAGCACGCCAGAAATAAATTTTATCCTTGTCTCCTGCCTCATTTAATCTTCCATCTCTGATCATTACTCTTTTAAGGTCTCCTAAATGCCCTAGGTCAATACACTTCTTAAACAAATATTTATTATTGCTCACAAATTTATCGACCAGCTGATGGTTCTGACTGGGTAGACTCATGCATCTATAGTCAGCTGCAAGTTAGATGGACAATTATATTGATTTTTAAAAATATATTTTGTTTTTTTTCAGAGCAGTTTTAGGTTCACAGCAAAATCAAGTGGAAGATACAAATATTGCCCATATACCTCATTTCCCCACACATGCATAGCCTCCCACATTATTAATAAGCCCATCAGAGTGATACATTTATTACACTTAATGAACCTACACTGACAAATAATTGTCATGCAGTGTCCGTAGCTTACATTAGGGTTCACTCTTGGTGTTGTACACTCTACGGGTTTGGACAAATGTAGAATGACATGCATCTGCCATTATAGTATTACACAGAGCAGTTTCATTGCCCCCCAAAATCCTCTCTACACCACCTATTCATCCTTCTCTCTCCTCTAACCCTTGGCAACCACTGTCCATAGTTGTCTTTTCTAGAATATCAAATAATGTAAGTCATACAGCATTTAGTCCTTTCAGATTGGTTTTTCACTTATTGATATGCATTTAAGATTCCTCTATATCTTTTCATGACTTTTTACTTAATCTAGATGTACCACCATTTATCCATTCACCCCCTGAAGAACATCATGGTTGCTTCCAAATTCCAAAATTTTGGAATTCCAAAACTTCCAAATTTTGACAATTATGAGTAAAGCTGCCATAAACATCCACATGCAGGATTCTGTGTGGACATACGTTTTTTACATTTGAGTAAATAACAATGAGCATGATTGTTAGATCCTATATAAGAGTATGTTTAGTTTTGTGGAAAAAAAAAAAAACAACTGCCAAACTGCCAAACTGTCTTTCAAAGTGGCTGTGCTATTTTGCAATCCCACCAGCAATGAATGAGAGTTCCTGCTGCTCCACTCCCTCACAATCCAGGTACTTCTTTTAATTTTCCTGTCATTATTCTGTTTTATTCTGGTTAATTTTTATAAGTGTTATAACAATTTTTTGTATGCTTGAAGCCCCTCTTGACATTTCTAGTCCCTGTGCCACCCTGTAGCTTTATCTGTTAACTGACAAATGTCATTGGGCCTCTAAATCCAAGAACTGCCATTAGCAAGTGGTCTCTATTCCTTAATGTAATTTCACATCACATCACATGACATCATAGCATGATGTGACGTGACGGCACAAAACAACATAACACATAAAACTGTGCAATCTGCCCATCACCCTAATCTTACTCCTCACCAATACCTGCTTAGGAATTGTCTATTCCCATTTCTGAAAACACTTTTTATTGTTTCCTCCCTGTTTTGTTTTTTCTTACCACTATCACTACCCCACAACTCTATTTTCAATAAACCACAAGCTACTTGAGGGCAAGAAGTGAATCTGATGTTTACTATACTTACAACTTATATTTATTAAATATAAATAGATTTACTGAATAAGTGATCAGGATGTGTATTTATATAAGCATATTTGGAAAAAAATTGTCTCACACTTCAAAAAATTTTTTTTTAATGTTTTGATCATGTTCAATAAAATCAATTGCTTCTAAAAAATTCAGCTGAGTTTTTGGGGGATGATATCAAACTGTACTGTAACACATTGTCTTTTAGATAACACTATATTCACTTTGGTAAAATTATATTCATAATTTTTCTTAATATTTTCAAAAGAAAAGAGAGAATGAACGTATATATATGTACTTATCATGTTAGTATCACAGTTATGCTGGTTATGTATGTGATTACAACTAACGAGTTTTGTGGGTTTGGTTGAATTTTATCTGAAATTTATTTATTCAACACTGGAAGGATAGTCTCAGTTAATATAGACTTCTAGCTTTGTCTGTAAGAACTTAAAGAATAAAATTTCATTTTTTTCTGATGTCTATCATTTCTTTTGAGCAGTTTCCGAACAATCTCATTTAGCCTCTTTGAAGATAACATATTTCCATTTTATCGCATTGCTTTTCCTTTGTGTTTCATTTTTACTAGTTTTCTTGTCATACACCTGGAAGTGATTTTTCTCTCTATTTATATTTCATAGATTGCACTGAATCTGTGGCTTTTAAAAAAAAATCGGGTGTATTATCTCCTAAAATTATTTCTCTTCCATTTCCTCTTCTGCTTTTCATGGATTCTAAACTCACATTACAGATATGTAAGGCCTTCTCAGTATTTATATCTATTTTCCATCATTTTATGATTCTCCATATACATTAGCTTGGACATTTTCCATTGACCTATCTTCTGGTTCACTAATCCTCTCTACTTCCATTTCCAATTTGCTATTACAACTCTTTTCATTTTTTGTAATTTTAAAATATACAATTAACACATTTTTTAGTTTCAGCATTCCATTTTATTCTTTTATAACTTCTTATTCTCAGAGGACATTTCCATTTTAGCATTTGTGATAGGCTGAATAATGGCTCCCCAAAGATGTTCATGTCCTACTCTCAGAATTTGTGAATATGTTATTTTACGTGGTAAAAGTGACTTTGTAGATGTGATTACATTAAGATTCTTGAGAAAGGGGGATTATCATGGATTATCTGGGTGGCCACAATAAAATCACAAGAGTGTAAGAGGGAGGCAGGAGGCAAAGAGGAGAAGATGATGTGAGAACAGAAGCAGAGATTTGAGTGCTATGGACACAGACCATGGAATGCTAGCAGTCTTTAGAGGCTGAAAGAGGCAAGCAAATGATTCTCTCCTAAAGCTGCCAGAAGGAACCAGCCTGGCTGACACTTTCATTTTAGTCCCGTAAGACTCATTCCAGACTTCTGATCTCCAGAATTATAAGATAATAGCTTTGTGTTGCTGTAAACTCCTAAGTCTGGGGTGATTTGTCACAGCAGCACTAGGAAACCAAAATATACATCATTTTTCTTAAACATTTATTTATAAACATATTCATTACAAAGTTTGTACCTGATAACCACCATCACTGGGTCATCAATGAGTTAAGTTACATTATCTGTGCTCCCCGGATTTTCCTTATTGATATGTCTGATAGTCTGTGTTTGAATGTTTAACATTGCATATGAAAAGTTATGACACAGATATGTTTTATCTTTCTCCACAGAAGGTTCACTTTATTTGCTGTTAGGTTGCCATAGTGGGTTAACTTCACTCTAATTTTCATTCACTTTCTGCTTATTTTTCTGCTTTTTTCCTTGCACAAGATTGAAGCTTAAAGATTCCGCAATGCATTGGACACAGTTCCCTGTGTCTCCCTTCAAACAGGGATTTTGGCCACACAAGTTTCTGATTTTCTTTTCTTTTTGTTAAACTCTATAAGATTCCCAAATGTTTTGCTGGCTTCTCTATTAGGCAAAACTCTCTGCCTGCTTTTTCAGTCGCTCACTCTGTGCTAAGACTCATTAATATTTTGAGGGCCCCATGTAACATGGTCTAGTTTAAGCTTTGTATACACTATACGTTAGAAACATTGCTTTCACTTTACATATGTGAATCCTAAGGCTGAGAGATGTTACACAACTTGCCTAAAACAGCACAGGTAGAATTGGAAGCAGCTATCTCTCTAACCTGCACATTCACTTCACTACGGAGGAATACCTCCCAGATGTAATTTAAAATGAATGAGAAAATGTTAACAGAAATAGAAATAGGAACTAAATTTATGGAAGTGCTAATTAATTTTAACTTCTTCAAACATTATCATATTTTGTTCTCTAGCTGAAAGAGGTAGGAGATAAAGTGTTTTTGAATTTTAAATATTTAGCCTATTATTAAAGTTAATGGGTATAAGCAGTAGCAGTAAACAATTTTTTGCAAGAAGACTTTTTAATATATAGATGACATAAATAGAAATGAATAGAATGCCATAATTAGAAGGGAACATAACTCAACCTACAGCTCCTACAAAAATTTTTGTAATAGTGTCCATGGAAATTTTTATAATAGCACCCACTATAACTGGTCATCACTGAGTTTTTATACCATCTCCTGATACTCCATTTTGGGACAAATTAATTTTTCTTATGTTGAGCAGTCAATAAATCTATGTTTGTTTCTATTGGTTGTTTTTCTGGTTATAGAGAAAAGATTTTGCAAATATACTGGGAAAGTGCATACACATGTGAGGAATATAAAAGCAAGCAAAGTGTATTAAAAGGTTAAGATAAACTCCAAAATAATAGGGTGATAATTTTAACCAGAATAAATAAGGGAGAATCAGTGGGGGAGGTGATAATGCTATGCTGTCACAGTTAAGATTGTAATGCAGGGAGCAAACAAATAGTTCTATGCTGGGATTTCATAGAGAACAACAACAAAGCAGGTCTTCGTGAAATAGTACAAGAATAGTTGGTTGCTTTGCTTTGTATCTTAATATCTTTTCAAACTTTTTTTCTATAAAATGTATTAAAGTGCTAACAAGGATACTAATATGAACACATTAAGAGATTATAATAACTCTAGTAACATATCAGATATTGACATTGTTTTAGACCTAACAATACTCTTAACTTGGATTTTGAAGAGTGTAGGGATAGGAATTTAAACTTAATAAGGCTTTGTAAAATCAATACTTATTAAAACTAATGGGTTTTTTTTTTTCCATTTTTCTTATTGTTTGCAAAAAACAAATAACCAAACCAAACAAAAACTTTGGTATTTTAAAGCCCCTGGACATTTAAAATCTTCACCTTGCCTGGCTTCTTGTTATTTGACATGGCTAGTAACTGTTCTCAGAAAACTCTTTTCCCAGTCTCCCAAGCACCACTCGCTTCTAGTATTTCTCTGACATCTCACAACACTTACTCTATTCTGCTTTTCCTTTTCTACTCTACTGCTTCTACCTCATTCTTAAAGTTCTGTATCCCTTAGAGTTATAGTCTAGATTCTCTTCACTCATTCCACAATGTCTCTATGGTAAATATCATCTACTCTTAGATGTTTAAATATTTATTTTATGTGTCATTATCCTCATGTAATGATTTAGAGAGCCAGGGCCTGGAATTAGCTACATTTGGGTACAAATGACTGAATTACCAAGTATGTGAGTTAAGTTATTTAATATCCTAAGTTTAAAAAAAAGGTGTTGTTATGGTGAGAGAAGACCTCATCTTCTTCCTTCAGAAGAGTAACTAATAATCTGCATTTCATCAATTGTAAGACAATAACTAGATCCTGAGTATATGTAAGTGTGATCTTATCACATGGGTGAGAATTTACTATTCATATCATTTGACCATTATTTTGTGTTAACTTTTTCATCTTTTTCTTTTCAACATATAAAGACACTTTATTATCTACGTTATGAATATGTTTTGCATTGCCATACATTAATTATTACTATTTATGTAAACTAGTCATTCATTTTGTCACTTGGTTTCTTTTCCAGTTATTATTGTTCTTTGCCTACTTATTGCAGTTTAATTTTATTTAAATTTAGTATGTAGTTGATGTATGTAGTTTAATTTTAATTAAAGTTGTGATGGTCTTGCAGTAGTGGAAATCTAAACCCTCCTACATGATCCTCAGAAAAAAGCAGATTGTATTGCCCTGTGAATGTACACAAAGGAATATCCTCTCTTTTTTCCATGTGTTCACCAACAATTACATAGAGAGAGAGGATTCAGCTTACCTATTCAACTATTTTTGTGGGTTAGTGAAACTACTTAATGTTATTGTTAAATAGTGTTAGAATTTCAATTGAGGATAGACAAGAGGCAATGCTCTCTAATCTATTTCTTCAGACACCTTCTCAAAACACTGGGGGAGAAAGTAAAATACCAGCTTTTTTTTCCCTTAGAACTCAAGACTTCATTTGCCTATGAGCTCAGATTATCATTTGACTCAGAACAGACAGATTTTATTATGTTTTTAGCGTACAGGAAAGGAGACAATTTCCGGTAATAGTGTTCAAAGAATCCCTTCCTTACTCTGTGTCTCTGTGTTTAAAGCTATTTTGTTCTTGTTGCTAAGGGAAAATAATGCTCCAGGACTGATTATGGTTAATTAACACTCTCATGAAATAGTTCTAGTCTATTATTCTACTGCTATTACTATATAACAGAAACACATTTATGAAATGCTGCCTAAGGCTACTAATCAATTTTATATAAATTTACATAGTTCTTGAAATTTTATATAAGGAAATGCTTTATTTATCCAAGGTCACACAATGAATTGATACTTCTTCGTCATGTTTGTGTAAGTATTACCTACGATGAACAAGAATTTAGGTTGTTGCCGTTCCTTTCAGTGACGAAAATACCATTTTGTAAACAGAATACAATTCGCTACATCATTAGTGCCTCCAAAACTGAATTACTCAGTTTCAAAGAATTCAGTATGTGAAGAAAAATGACTGAGGCCACCCAAAACCCCTGAATTCTCTATTTACCATATTTCTGAATTTGTATGCATTGAAATTACCATTCTAGATATGGTAGGGAAGGGATGAGGGAAATTAATCACTTTTATTAATATTATATTTTAAAAACTGCACTTTCCCTCATTTTTAGGACTAACATATCATATCTGACACATTTATTTTTGTCCTTCACAGTGAGTTACATTTCATCCCTTGGATTATTGGCACAAGGAAAAGGAGAGTCTTGGTGAGGGCCTTTAATAGTTTCATATATCACTTTTTTGCTGTGACTCAGCATCTCCATTACTAAGTTCAGTTTCGGCTGTTCAGAATTATTCATTCATTTGCAGCACAGAACAGAGGTTAACATTTACTCTGCTTTGACTAGAGAAGACTGCCTGAAAAGTTCATTCCTCTCACAAATCAGCATAGAATATTTCCTAAAACATTTTAAATGTGATAAATACCTTTCACAATATAAATATACTTAAATATAGTAACACAATTGCTATCTTGGCCAAGTCACAATCACCTCTGACTTTGTTTCTGTATCGGGCTACATGTATTACACACTATACATACACACTGATTAGACTATAGATACCTTAGAGAAAACTTTCTTTTGAAAAATGTTGCATATCTGTGTACCCCAAAGTTAGTGTAAAAAGCAGAATTTGACTTTTACCAGCTAATATCGATTTTAAGACTGCTTAGCAAAGAGAGAAAGAACGACTTCCATTTTCTGTTTTGCTCCGTCTGGTGAACAGCATCTGTGGTGCTGCTGTCATTGATGCTGCAAGAGCTGAACTAGATTTTCCAACTCTTATTAAAAAAAAAAAGAGATACCATTGTTTTGACTTTCACAGCAGTTGTCAGGGGAAAACACTTTATATTCTTTGTATGTTTCTGAGTGTGGAAACAAAATATTTTATCAGTTCTAATAATTTTTCCCATTATAATTTCAAATTTTGAATCTATGATATAATAGGTCAAACATTAGTTACCAAATGGGCAGAATCTGCAGGCAAGTAGGAAATAGAAACTTACATTTATGATGATTTTTAAATTCTGCCTCCAGCATAACTATATACCAGCACTGTTTTGAAGACTTAGGACATTCAGCTTTTATAAGTCTATATTATTTGATCCATAAGCAAGAATATTTTATAACAGTTAAAAAATTGCATTAGTAAAAATAAGCTATGTGGTTTTATTATTATTGTTATTATTATTTTTATTTTTGAGTAAATGACTTTCCCATTTATCTTTTTATTCATGACTATGGTTGCTGAAAACACATCTAGGTTTAACATGAAAACATCAAATCTTTTTGATAATGCATGAATTTGTTAGTTAAGGTGGTATAAGCAGTGACCACTTCTGTGCGAAATCTAAATATGTATCACACAAAGTTAAATAAAAACTCTTTTAGAGATGCTTTTTTATTAAATAGCATTAACTTGTTGGAATTACCAAGTTATTTATCTTATAGATTTACTCAAATCTGGTCAGGAAAATTGCTTTTTTGTGGTGTTATTTACTTAGTTTCTCTATTTACCATATTTCCTGTAAAACAGCAATCATAACTAGAGGTTTGATTAGAGTTATAGTCAACTTTTGAAGATGAGAATAATACTGATTATTAGTACTTTCTGCTTTATTAAACTATGAAGCACACAATTTCAGATGTTGCATATTTATTAATGTAGACTTTGATCAGTAGATAGAGTGCTGACAGCCTGATCGCTCCACTATAAAATTCCTCACATTTTCTCCTAATCCTTTAATATCTTACTGATTTTTGTTTAGAGTCATTGTTCCATTATAAGCTGCAAAATGGAATATTCTAATTCTATTTTTAATGCTGAATGTATTAGGTAAATTCTTCTATAAAGAAAAATTTCCCTTTTTAACCAGCTGGTTATGCTAAAATAAAAAGGCAGATGATTGACTTTATTCCTATATTGTCAGTTTTTACAGTAACACAATGCTGTCCTAACAAACTCAAATATCATATCTATTAATATTGTTATGAATTCATGCATTTTTTAAAAAATAAATTGTAGTCTTTCTGGCTCATATTGTCTCAAGTTGGGCCAGGGGCAGAGACTTGAGTGGTCTATGCTGTTCTCTGGACAAAGTACTTTTAAAATTTGATAGTTTTCTTGCTTTCTAGCCCAAGAGGATGCCTGTCCAGAACATTTCCTTTCCAGCTCTGAATCAGCCCATTTCTTAAAAGATTCTTGGTTATTTCCAATTGGAAGTGATGTTTACAGGATGTGGTCTAGGATCTAGGAATGAAAACTGCTGCTTAAGAATTAATTTTTCTTGACTTTTCAATGAAAAGACCAAGAAATTAAATGTTTAGAAAATGATTTGTGCTTACCTTTTAAAGGCCCTGTCATCAAATAAAGTCACATTGTAGGAAAAAAAAAAAAAAAAAAAGAAAGTGACCTGTGTACTTGCATAGTTATCTTATTAATTTAATATATGGTTAAGTTCATTTGCCTCATCTCTTTCCTATTTTAAAAGACTGCTCTTTTCTTTTTAACTTACATTTTAAGTTATTCCAGGTAAATTTTGTACTAAAAAAATTAAAAGAAAAGCATGAAAAATGAAACTATAGGCTAATTTTGTTCATAATATAAACTGTAATTTAAATAAAATACATAAGTGAAACATCCATTGTATGGAAAATATACTACATAATAGCCCAGTTAAATTATTCCAGATTATATTAAATTAGGTTATTACTTAAAGAATCAATGTGCGTTACTCATTAAAAGATTTATGAGGTGTATATGACTGTTTTGCTAAAGTCATAGAATATTTTAAAACAACTGTCCATTTATGATAAAAAATGAAAACTCTTACATCTAGGAATGGAAGGGAAATGCTTTCAGTGGTAACTTAATCTATAAATAATTAAAGTAAATATATTTGCCAGTGAAACATTGAAAACCTTTCCTTTTACATTGTAAGTAAAGTGAATATTACTACTATCACATGAATGATCAGTGTCAGTTCAGAAAGACAAGACTATTTTATAAATTATAAGCATCATAATAATTCAAAAAACCTCATTATTTCAAATGATATGATTATATACAAGAAATTCTAAATAATAAACAAATAAATTCTTAGATTAAAATGTGCATTTACAATTTTGTTAGATAAAATTTTTTAAAAATTATTATATTTCTATTGCACTTAGCAAATAAATGTACAGGCGTACCTCAAAGATATTGCAGGTTTGATTAGAGACCACTGCCATAAAGTGAATATCACAATCAAGTGAGTCACATAAATCTTTTGGTTTCCTAGTGCATATAAAAACAAGTTTACACTATATTGTAGTCTATAAAGTGTGCAACAGCATTATGTCCTAAAAATAATATTTATATCTAATTAAAAATAATGCTATTAGAATTATGACACAAATAGAATTGCTTGATGCAGGGTTGCCAAAAACCTCTAGTTTATAAAAAATGCAATTGAAAGAAGGTGGTCAAAAAGTACAAACTTCTAGTTATAAGATAAATAAGCACTAGGGATATGAAGTACAACATGATGACTATAGCTCATACTGCTATTTGTGATACAGTAAAGTTTACAGACAGTAAATAATTCTCATCACAGGGAGAAATTTCTTTCCCTTTTTTCCTTTCTTTCTTTTCTTTCTTTCTTTCTTTTTTTTTTAAATCTATATGAGAAGATGGATGGTAGCTGCACCTATTATGGTAATTATTTCACAATATATGTAAATTAAACCATCATGCTGTACTCCTTAAACTTACACAGTGAATGTCTGTCAATTATTTCTCAATAAAACTGGGGGAAAAAAGACTATGAAAATGTAAAAGTCCCTAGGAAGACTGATCAAGAAGAATTAAGAGAGGACATTAATTATTTTTAGCAAGTGAATAGGAGAGCTTTGCTACAGATCCTACAGACATTAACAAGGTAAGAGGATAAATAAACATCTTTATGCAAACCAAGTCAAAAATTTATTTTAAATACACAAATTCCCAGAAAAACACAACTTTCTATAAAAATAGAAAATTTTAAATGTCTAAAAATTTAATATCTGTTTAAGAAATTGAATCAATAAATATGATAATGCTGGTGGTGATGATATTTGAAGAAACTGTTAGATACTGGCTTCAAATTTTTATATTGTGGGATTTTAATTAGCCTAATGCCTAGAATCTCACCCATATATATATATTTTTAAGTATAAATGATGTTTATTGGTTAAGACTGAGGTTCTACATTTTGTTTCAATCATATTTTTTACTCCCCTTCCTTTATTACTTAGCTAGGTATTAGCTATTACTTAGCCAAATGACAGTTTTCTTTAATCTACTAAAGCATATTCCATGACACAAAGGTAGAAACCATGTTGGAGATATGTATATTTCTGTTCATAAAGCTCTGATTCTGCAGAGGTAGAAATAAAGCACGTGACCCAAATGACAAGGGCCAAAGCACTTCTATATATCCAGGGGCTGCGCAACATTAGCATAATGGTTAATTTTATGTGTCAACTCGCCTGGGATGAGGGATGCCCAGATAAAACATCATTTCTTTTGTATTCCTGTTGACTGGAGAAGGGATTGCCTGAGAGAGGAATTGAGAGAAGGAAGTAGGCATGCTCAGTTCAGTCTTTCCTTCCCTTTATTCAGATCTGACTTCCTGCTGAGATGAAGACTTCTGGTCTGCTCTTTTCTCTGCAGATAATAAACCTGCTTGCTTTTCTTGAGGAGAGCTGCAATCGTCCAATGATGTCTACAACTGGGAGGACAAATTGTCCTCTGGGACAAAATATTAGCAAGACTGCCAATCTGAAGACATTTTCTCGGACTGATTATATCAATAATAAAAGTAATATTTAGAGCTTCATTTGCCTTAAAAATAGTAGATATATGTATATATATATATAGTAATAGTAAATAGATATATGTAAACTCATATATCTGAAAAAGAATTAATATCAAAAGTATATAATGAAAAATAACAATAAAGAATCTATAAGCAAAAGACACAAAACGTAATAAAAAATAGGCAAAAGACATAAATTGGCATTTAACAGCAAAGAAAACATAAAGAGCAAATCAATCTATTAGAACTGCTAATAGTTCTAACATTATCTAACAACTAATAAACTTAGTAGTTATCATGTAAATGCAAGTATTACCACAGTGTGAAACTATTTTAATGCATCTAGATAGCTATACATTAATAAATTGGACCTTATCAACTGTTAGAATATGAACTGTGTTATACAGTGTTCAACTGCACATAAACACGTATTTGGTGTGAAGTATTCCTCTGCAAGGTAGAATAAAACATCCCTTTTCTGTTAAAATAGATTTGGTGAAGTGACTTTCTTTGACCTATGAAATATGAATGGAATCTGAGATTGGGGCTACCCTGTCCACTAGATTTCGAGAGTAATGTTACCATGGAGGAGAGCTACAGCCATACCATAATAGAAATGTAATGTGAAAGTTCTAAGCTACTGAGATTTGGGCATATTTCATTATTTTTGTATCAGATTGTTAGATTAAGGGCTGCTAATTAGTCATGCTTTCTGGCATCTATGCCCTTATGTAGTTCTCTTCCAGATTGCTTAGGGCTTGGTTATGTGACTTATTTTGACCATGGGAAATCTGCAAGTATGACACACAGCCTTGATAAGGCTTTAACTCTTGGAACACTGATACCTTTTGAACAAACTTAGTCTATCTTCCTTAAGATTGTGGTCCCATATAAAAAAAGAGATGGCTTGGGGGAGAAATCAGCCATCTCATCCATTCCAGATATTTGAGCTGAGAAGCAAGATAATGAGAATGAAGCCATTTACATCATATAATTTTAATGCAATAGCAAATGAAAAATTGAGCTTTTAAAGCTCAATGTGTAAACACACATTAAAATCAATACATTTATCTACCTTTTGTGCCAATATTCTACATTGATAGATTGCCTACTTAAAGTTGTATATATTTAAGTATTGCTCTTATAAACTAAAAGCTATAAAATATTATCGAGGAAAATTAAAGAAGATCACATTAAGTGGAGAGATAAAAGATGTTCATGCATTGGAAGACTCAATATTGTTAAGATAGCAATGCTCCCAAAATTGACCAATAGGTTAAATTTAATCCCACTAAAAATGCTAGTAGGCTTTTGCTGAAGATGCAAGACTGATTTTAAGAACTACTGTAAAGACAAATAGCCAAAACAATATGAAAAAACAAGAATTTTGAAGGGATTATACACCTATTTTTGACACTTAGAGCAAACCTACATTAATCAAATCACTATTGTTTTGGTGAGAGGATTGACTTATAGATCAAATAAATACACTAGAGAATTCAGATACAGACTCACTCTTAGATGGTCAATTTATTTTCCACAAAGTGTCAAAGTATAATGCTTAATGAATGAAAATTTGAACATGATTATTTTCATTTCACTAGAGTTATTAAAAGTAAAAAAAATTAAATTTTTTGGCTTGAAAGAAACTACATTATAAATTTGAAAAAATTTAAAAGCAGTTTTTGATTTAAAATACAAGTAACTGTTAATAGTTAACACGATCTATTTTCAAACAGGCTTTTAAATCTTGTATTTTAAAAATACTCCAATAGGCTTTTAAAAACTTGCATTTGGAGACTACGTACTTACTAGATTCCCAGCAATTACTCCCCCCAGCCACTGGAAATGTTGGCTGCTGCCAGCACACCAATGAGTCCCTCTCCAAGAAATGCCCTGGGCTAAATAATCTGCACCATTGACTGGTTGGTATGAGGATAGAAATGCCTAGCCTTCTAGCCTCAGTGCAGGGCAATTCTAGGTATCACGTCAGCTCCAGAGCTTCTTGGGCTGCCTTCACTCTCATGGTGTCAAACCCAAAGACTTGCCCCAGTAAACCCTCTACATGCAACTCTCCAATTCCAAGTGAACCTGACCTACAAAAAATTCTATCTTGCAAGAAAAGCTCCAAATCTCAATTCTTGTGTCTTAGTATTCACAGATCTGTTACACTTTTCAACAACTGTGAGCTAAAGACAAATTTATACCTTCTCCCACTCAGTGTGTAGCTTTTTGCTCTTAGACAAAATGGCTTAATTTTTCTTACTGTTTGTTCCCAGTTACTCATGTGACTACTTAATATCACAGTTCAGTGTTTCTAGGCACACAGCCAGATTACAAGTCCAGCTATAGATTTCTAGCATTCTCCTCCCCCAAGCCAAATATACTTAAAGGAGCATTTAATTGAATTAATTAGAAAATTATCACTTAGTTAAGTAACCTAATTGTTCTCAGCACTGGCAAAAATACCAACATTTACAAACTGAATTAAATGGGTGTTACCAAGAGTAGGGCAACATAAATCCAACTCAGAATGTTAAAGTATAAATGACATGTTGTTAAAAGAATTATAAAGTTACATTTATAGATAGTAGATGAAGATATATTGTATACAAATTTTAAGTGCACCACAAAGCAAAGGTTCATAACTAAAAGGTATGATATTCATCTTTTTCATGATTTTTTCAGAAAGCATAATTTATTTCTACAAAAATTAGTCTATAAATAAAAGTGAGTTCTTTATATTTTAAGAGCCATGCATATTAAATATGACATTCAATATATGTTATATTTCAAAATATAAAACGCTTTATGCATATCTGTTTTTAATCTACTAAAATGTTATGGTTCAATCGACATTTATTCAAAACCAATTTTGATAGAAAAAGAACTAAAGGGAAGTTATTTTGTGCTCTAAGTGCTATTGTATACAGTATTTTATTTAACAGTTATATTTGAGAAACCTGCTAATAAAATTTTTATATTATAGAAAAATGAACATGAGAGAACATTCTCAACCAGCCCAGTATTAAAAGGCAAAGTCCCCCAATGTTTCTGACTGCAAAGTTGAACACTAACCACTACGTATACAACTGATTATAGAAAACTCTTTAGAGCCCAAGAAACTTTATATTCTGAATATCTTATAACTTTTGTATGTAAGAGAAAGATGCTACTTAGATCTAAGACCAAAGAAAGTGTATTTACTGTTCAGAATCATAGAAATGAAATGTTGCTTTTTGCCTCTCTGAAATGCTGACGTTATTTTTTTAATAAAGTATGCATGTGCAATTTCTGTTTCCTTCCAAAACAATGAAAACCATCACTTTTATTTTTAAATTTGTCTGAGATGAAGATGTAAGAAAATAATTTTACTTTGCATATGACTAGATCAAGAATAAGACCAAGAAATGGTGTTTTAAGGACATGGAATTAATTCTTTTTCAATGTATCAAAGACAGGAATTCATCACTTTAAAGTATCACAGAGAGTAAGCAAATTTAAAACCACCATAATAAGCATTTTCAGCATAACTTCTTGGGATGAACTGAATAGAATATTTTTATGCCCGCCTAAGTTAATTCCTCAACTGAGTGGAAATAAACTTGATGTAAATCAATACCCACGCATGGTTCTACAAAGTAGAAAACTGACATGAAAATGTTTTTTTCATCAGTGCCCATGGATTAAGTAGACCATGCTAAAATATGGTTTTAACATTATTTTTTTTTTATGGTCTATTTTAAGCAGCCAGGCATAGCATTCAAATTAAATGTAGTTTATATTCCTGATGTGACATTTTAAATAGTTTTGTTTCCTGATATTAGTCTTTTTTTACATTTCTAAATCTATATCTATTTTTTTAAATGCAATTTCTAAAAATAAAATAACTATAACATGGTATACTCTGTATGCATGATGGGTTTTGAGAATAATTTATTTTTCCAATAGGCAGGGGTATTTTTTTCTGATGCTACTAGGAGTTTTTTTTTATTATAATGGCATTTCTTATGAGTGTATTGACTGGCTGGCAAGCCCACCTGGTCTAAACAGGAAAGAGATAGTTGTTTTAAAACACTGAAAAACTAAAGAAAATACAGTCTATGCACTGATTAGATTTCTATCAAATGTGATGATAGAAAATAGATTATTTGAAGTGAGAAACAAGAAAACCCTTCAAAAATAAAGCCTATTTTTTTCTGATTATATAGTTTTTTAATTGTACTATGCTAGAGAAAAAAGTTAATTCTGTTATTTACCATCCCAAACCGTGTATATGTAAGAAGGAGCTTCAATATGTAACACTTCCCAATGTGAGTCATAATAATCTATACAGTTAATGAATCAATGAAAAATTCAATGAATCAAACACTATACTAAGCCCTTAAATATATATTGTTGGTTATACTACTCACCCTAACCCATTAAGCTAGGCATTGTTGATACACCTGGGGCTTACGAAGCTTAAACAACATGCTCAGATAATATAGCAAGAACATGACAATAAAAGTATGAAAGATAAAAACCTGAATATTCTAACCCCAAGTACTGTTTCTTCCTCCCTAGCCCAGATTCATGTTTCATTTAACCTGTTGCGTGGGCCATCTATTCCATGCATGGTGTCTTCCGTTACCACCCACATGATCAATACCCTTGTGTAAGCTTTCGATCAATCTAATCTCACTTCACCAGTCCTTCCCATCAAAAACTATCCTTGAAAACACTACAAGAGTAATCTTCCGGTAGCATAGCTCTGATTGTGTATTCCAGAGTTCCAGTGGCCTACAAAATCAAATGTAAACCTATAGGACTTCAGGACATAGCTGTAATATCAAAATCTTTTCCTATAAAGTGGTTTTACATATTCTGGGCTCACATATCATTTACTCTAGGGCCTTCCCTGTTTACATATATACCATGTAATTCTGATTTCCATGATAGATCTTTTATGCTATTTTCTTTTTTGGAATATCCCCATTGGTGCCCTGTGTTCGCTAAGATTGGGTTCAGTTCATATTAGATTCTTGACTGCAGTCACAGTCTTTTTAACAAAGTATAAGTTTTATTTTACTCACTTAACAAGATGTCCTGAGGGTAGTGATGTAGGGTTTGTGCTATTGCTTGAGAAAGTTAAAAGAGTCAGCTTCTAATTATTCCTAAACCCACCCACTCCTTCTCAATCTTAACTGATAACCATTATCCTTAAGTTTGGAAGATGGTGCCTTTGTGAATCATATCTAACTCTAGTAGAGAAGAAAGAGAAATAGGCAAAATGGACATGCTAGTTGAGTTTGTCTCTTTCACCAAGAAATAATAGTTTTTCCAGAAATTCCATCCAGTAAAATTCTTAGGAGTCCATTCAAAACTAGCTCCTATATACAACCCTTGTTGTAAGGACATCTGGGGAGCTAAGTATTTTAAATGTTGTCCATTGCTGTGTCCCATCCAAAGAAAAACAAATTGTTTCTCTTATTAAGAAGGGAAGACAGCATGTATATTAGACAATGTTGTCTGTAATGTATCTACTCTACACTCCATAACCAGATTTTCAATTTTATTTATCATTTAAGTTCAAAATAAATTCAATCTTTAAAGTGAACCCAAAAAAAATGTGACAATGAGTGTGTATATGTCCATGAATAACTGAAAAATTGTGCTGAACACTGGAATTTGACACAACATTGTAAAATGATTATAAATCAATAAAAAATGTTAAAAAAAATAAATAAAGTGAACCCTACCCTAATCCTACATGCTAGAAACATCTCTCCACATTCTGAAGTTTTATAGCAATTTCTTTAGATTTCTACCATGATATCTATTCTTTTACTTGAAATAGTATGTGCATTTCTATGTGCTTACAAATGTTTATGAAATAAAAATACTAACACAAATGTGAGCCTGGCTCCTCTGCTGTTCTGTGAAGCACTCTTGACGATCTGTTGGCTTAATGAGTTTGCAATTACTATCAGGTTCCTTGTAGTTGAGTGTTGGTTCAAGACCCAAATTTTCCCACACAGAGTCTCCCTGTAAGTTGCTCCAGTGTTCCTTAACAAGATAAATGAAAATGACCAGTCTTTCACTATTTTTTCTAGGGTTCAGGAGCTCTGAGTATTCCATTTCTTTGGACACAGATTGTCCCCAGTCAGATTAATCCTGTGGGGACAAACTGTGTCCAAAGAAATGGAATACTCACTGGATGGAGTAGCCAAATTAACGATATGCCCTGATGTAAGAGTTTTTGCCCCATGATGATTTGTAAATTTTACTGTATCACAATTGTGTCTATTTTTAACAAATTGTCCTTGTTAATTGTCAACTCACAGATTTCTCTTCTGGAAATCTAGCTGAAATGAACAACCCATGACAGTATTAAATGATACAATATAAAAGTATATTCAAATATTATGGGCCTTTAGTAGTGAGAATCATCTTTTTCTTTTTCCTGAATGAATCATAGAAGACATTACAGAGAAGCTGACATTTATAGCTTCATGGGTGCAATTCTCGAGACAGAGTAGGGACAAACATTTTAAGAGAGCTATTCCTAGAGGTTGGCACAGCTCAGGCCGCCTGACAATGTGTTCCCAAATCACATGGATATATAAGCACATACTTTCATATATTCTTATATAATAATACATAAATTTAAAAAATCTTTCTTTCCAGTATTGCAAGTGAAAGTTATAATTTATTTGAAACTCCATCTGATTTAAAATCTTTACACACAAATGGTATACTATATTGCATCCAAATTGTCATTTTCAATTAGATTCAATTTTTATTTATTTGCTCTTGGCACAATTTCACATTAAATAGAAGTTTCTGAGAAACAAAATATGGCATATTTAAAATAAGACCTTTATCTTCCATCTTATTTAATCTTATTTGTATGTATTGTAACATAGCCAAGATTCTATTTTAGCTTTCTCTTTCTATTTATGGCCCTGAGTTTTGCCTTTTGTTTCCAATATATACCTTGGAATTTATATCAATAAACAATAATATTTATTCTGAGAAATATAATTTTATTAATGTAAACTAACATTACTAAATCCTTTAATCATTTTGCCAATACTTGACACATCACCATTTGCTTCATCTTCTCTAAAGGTTATAGACTGTAATATTAGTCAAGATGAATATACTGTGTTTCCCATATTAAAGTATATTTATTTAAATGGGAAAAAAGGTCTTTTTCTGTGCATACTACTCTCACTTTCTAATATAATAAAAGTAAATTGCAATTGTCTTCTCTGATTTCTGTTTATTGGAGAAATTTTCATTTTTATTTTCCCTACAAGGGATTAAATCTAGAAATTCTCATATCTTTACTAGTTCATTAAAATACAGATAAATCTAGTTCATATGTTATTAAATTTCAATGCCCTCATAAGCAATTCAAAAAACAAATACAGTTATGAAGCTTCAATATGGATAATTTTATTTCATTTCCAGCAAACAGATGAATGCCAACAAAAGGGAAATAAACAGAAACCAACTGTTCTATCTCTTGAGCCCTTTTAGAAACATCATCTACTTCATTAAGAAGTACTTTAAATTATATATTTTGTACTAATTTTATCACTTTTACATCTCATAATCTTTGGAGCATCACAAATCTCTATTCAATTGTCTTTAATTGTCCTAAAAATTCTTATTCATTTATCTTTAATAGTCCTAAAAAAGATTGATGTGCTTGGTTTTTATTCTCCACTTTCAGAATCTACCTATGAAGTTACTGTATTTAGAGAAAGACAACCAGATTTCTTATGGTCAGAGAATGAAGCCGCACATAAGGAAAGGAGATGGCTAGACTAAAAACTGGTGCTAGAATGGTGTTGGAGAAATTAATATCAAAATTCCCTGATGAAAAGAACCAGGGTCCTTTGGATAACTGGTTGGTTATGGGACAGAGGTGAGGAAATTAAAAGATGAGCTTGGAGAATCTTTGGTGCCACAAAGTAATAAAGAAAAATAAAAAGAAATAATGGAAGTAATATTAAAAGGGTGCATACACCAACCTGAGAGTCCTCTCAGTGTTCAAAGTTGGAACCGTCTGAACAAATTAAAACATGTTATGTTATGTAAATATTGAATTATAACCCTTCCAATGAAACATCCATTTGTGCATATGTATATAAGTAACTGAATAAATAAATTAAAGGAAGGAGTGATAAGTCTTTCTTACAAAGAATTCCAGTTGATAAATAAAGAGAAGTGAGGGAAATAGAATACCACTACTAGAATACCACAGTAATTTTCACAGGCAACATTCATTTAGGATGCTAGGATTAATTGGCAAAAATTAAGCAGTAATAATATATTTGTGTAGTATCAAAGTATCCCCCAAATATTTAACATTAACAAAGGAAAACAGTTATTTTACCTTGTAAAATATTTGCAGACATAAATTAGCTAAATGATAAAAGTTAACATTATCAGTCATATTCATATCACGTACCCCCCTCATATGATACATGGAGAAGAAAATATCATCTTGCTGGTATCCTTCCCATTATTATGTAACTCAGTCTAGTCACAGGAAGACATTAGAGAAATACAATCAAGAGCATTTTATAAAATAACTCACCAGTACTCTTCAGAATTGTTGAGGTCATGAAAGACAAGCAAACATTCAGGAACTGTCACAGATTGGAGGAAAACTAAATTCAGTTGGGGATACTGGTTTACATCCTGGAAAATAAAAGAAGAGAAAAAAAACCAGTGTAAAAATTTGGGGAATCCAAATATGATCTGTACTTTTGTTAATAATGTCATATCAAGATTAATTTATTAGCTCTAGTGCATGTGCTGTGGTTATATAAGATGCTGACCTAAAGGAAAGAGTGTTATATAGGCAACCTGTACTACTTTTGTTTTGAAAAGCTTTATTGAGACATAATGCATATGCCATACAATTGACTCATTCAAAGTGTCAATTAAATGCATTTTACTGCATCCACATGTACTAAAAACATCACAGCAATCCAATTTTAGAACATTTCATACCCCTTAAGATACCCTGTACTGATTAGTAGTCAATTCCCTCTCCCCATTCCCCCCAAACTCCATACTCCCATCCCTAAGTAAGCATTTAGTTTACTTTGTGTCTCTAATATATGTATATATATAATATTATATATATATCATATATAAGATATATGATATAATGTATATATTATTCATCTAAATGAAAAGGAACCATACAATATGTAGTCTTTTGTGACTAGCTTCTTTCACTTAATATTTTCAAATTTCATCCTTGTTTTATTTTGTAGCTATCCTAGTGTGTGTGAAGTAGGGTCCCACACACACAATTTTGGTTTATATTTTCTTTTTAAACTGAAGGATAGTTGATTTATAATACTGTATTAGTTTCAGATAAACAACATAGTGATTACATATTTTTATGGATATGTTCTTCTAAGTTATATTTTATCTCTTACATTTGCATCAATGATACATTTTGAGTTAATTTTGGGGTACTGTGTAAAGTTGAAACCCAACTCCATTCCTTGGCTTCTGAGTACCTAGTTGTCCCAGTACTATTTGTTGAAAAGACTATTCTTTCTCTATTGAGTTGTCTTGACATGCTTGTTGAAAATCAATTAACCATAAATGTAAGGATTTAAGTCTACACTCTGAATTCTATTCCATTTATCCATATATTTTTCTTATGCCACTATCACACTGTCTTGATACTTGGTTTTGTACTAAGTTTTAAACTTGGGAAATGCGATTACTCCAATTTGTACTTCTTCAAGATTCTTTTGAAATTCTAGATCCCCTGCATTTCCATATAAATGTTAGTATTGGCTTGTCAATTTTTATAAAAATCGACCTGGGATCTTGATATGGATTGTGTTGAATCTATAGATGAGTTTGGAGAGGACTGCCATTTTAACAAGATTAAATTAGAATTATTTTGTTATTTAGTGTGAAATGGTAATTTATTTCTATAAAAGTAAGCCATGAACCACATTCTTTTGAATATTTTTTGTCTGTTTATCAATATTATCTAGACCTGGACTGTTTGATATGGTTGTCAGTAACCAAACATGACTAACCCTAAGTGTGGGTAGGGAATTTGAGAAATTAAACTTGTAATTTTATTTATTTTAATTAATAAAAATATATGCATTATTTTATCTGGCAATTTAAAAACATTTAAGTGTGTTTGGAACCACTAGGATATGTGAATCTCCTTTATCAACTGGAAAAATGTGACCTCTAAATAAAGATAAAATATTTCTGCTAAAAATTTTGCATACAAATTGAGATGTACTCTAAGTGTAAAATACACATTAGATCGAAGACTGTGTACAAAAAAACAATTTAAACTTATTAAAAATATTTATTTTGACCTCATTTGAAACATTATTTTGGATACATTCAGATACATATACTACTAACATTAATTTCACCTGTTTCTAATTTCTTTTTTAATGTGACTAGAAAGCTTTAAATGACATATGTGACTCACATAGTATTTCTCCTGGATAGTGTTGCTCTAGATTCTATCTATCTTGTGAACATTAATACTAAGATTTTAAGACAGCTCAGTATCACCTACTGTGAAGTCAATAACCCTATATTGATGTAATAGTTAATAATAATAGTTAACAGTTTTAATAATAATTAACATTAACTTTACGTACCAATTGTACTAAATGTATTATTTTACCATCATATCTAGGGTACTTTATTATATTTATCCTTTATACATTAATTTATTAAATGTTTAATGAGTATTTACTATGTGTTAGTTCTAGAAATAAAGATGGCTGTGTCACAGTTCCTCCCCTTTTTGCTACTTCTTTCCAAGAGAACAGTCTGCTCTATGTCTTTCTCTATAATTCCTGTAAGACTCTTGGAGGGCAAGAGCCTGGAATTATTTGTTTTTCTAACAATAATATTTAGCAAATATTAATACTTTTCATATAAATGCACAAATAAAGTAGCATTAAATGTTTCATAATTAAAATACTAGTTTTCCAACAAAGTGTGTCTCTAATATGCCGGACAAAAAGGTTTTCTTAACTGTCAGGCAAATTCTTATGAAACAATTGCAATATTATTTGATTCAAGGAGAAGATAAGCACAACTCAAAATACAATATCAGGACCCTTAATTAAATAAAATAATTAAGTAATTAAATTAAATAATTAAAATGTATGATTCTTTAAAAGTATCCTTACTTCTAAAAGAAAATGCAAACTTAAAATCTCTACATATTAACAATTAATTAAAAAGTTATTCACAGACTAAAAATTGTTAAATAAAATAAACTATATTTTCCTCTGTGTTTTTGGTGACTGTTAAGAATAGTTTAACTAATAAAAAGTGTTGAAGTTTTCTTTGCACAACTGCAATTAATAAAAAAAAAATTATGGGAAAAGTTTAATAATTTTTAATCAATCACATGCATATTTACTGTAGTATATTTTTAAAAGTTAGTATAATTTATTGATTTTTACTCAGTCTGAAGACAATGTATTAAAATTCAATCATGATTAAAGTTAATCAGGACATTCAACAGCATTTAAAAAAGTATCTCATATTTCCAGATTTTTTAAACATCACAGATGGATGTGAAACACTAATTGCTTTTTAAAGAACTATAGAAATAACAACAGATACATTTTGACAATCTGTCAGATGTCCTTCAGAAGGAACTATGGTCAATTTATTACTGTGTTTTAATGTTACAGAACTGCTCTTCAAAATAATTTCATTCTTCAACTATAACTGTACTTGTGTGGAATATTTGACTAACATCAGCTACTTATCATAAGCCTCTCCACTGTGTATCATAGAGTGGAATGTTACAAAGCCCAGTATGTGTTCAAGGGAAACTGAAGTTCTCCTTTGTTTCTCTGCCAATATTCAATGACATTGGGATATATAAACAGAATCTTAATTTTAGTACTTATGTGAACTTACAGAAGGATCTTACTCACTTTATCATTTGTCTGAGATGGTAATTAATTACCTATATATATGCAGGTTTCTTCAATTATTGAAGTAAAAATAACATAGACAAGTATCAGTTTTATTAATACATAATCAATTTTGAAATAATATTTTATATATTAAACTAAATTTTTCATAACTTTGAACATTCTACATAGTTTGAGGGTTTTCATCTACATTATGGAATGCCTGATAAGCAAATAAATTTAAAACATAAAATGACAAAAATAGAGTGTATACTTTGTTTTCTCCCCTGGGAAAATATTTATTTTCTTGTGCTTCTCAATCTCTAGATTTTTGAGAACAGTAAAAAATATGAAATATTTTTCTTTATATTAAATTAACTTATTCTTTTTTTTTTTTTTTGAAAAATAAGAAAGGGGAGTGGAAAAAAATCAAAAGGAAGGAAGGAACAAAAAGAAGAAAAGGTGTTTGTTTTTACTTCCTGGTAGTAACTATAGGTATAATCCTTAGGAGAATTCTCTTAACTCCTACTCCTGGAGAATTTCATAGTGCATTTTTTAAAATTCAATTAAATTGAATATAATTACCTATAAATTCAAAACCCTATGGATAGAGTTTATATAATAAAACACTAATATTCAAAGAAGACATATGCTAATTGACTCATTTCAATTAAAAATGTAAACATCAAAATCTCCCTCATGATATACCTTAAAAATGCAGAATAATTCTCCTCAATAGTACATGGACTACATATTACAATCAATCATATGCTGGCTGACCATAAAACAAGTTTTAACAAACTTCAAACTTACTGAATCATGATGGAAATGAACTAGATATAAATGATATGAATATAATTTAAAAATACACAAATGTTTGAAAATTAAGCAGTTGTTTTGTAAATAATCCAGAAAGTAAAACAGTAGTGACAGAAAAAAATTGAACTGGATAAAAATAAAAATATGATCTAAAAATCTGGTGGAATGCAGCTAAAGTAGTGCTTATGGAAAATGTATAGTTCTAATAAATATATTAGAGAAACTAAATGTTAAAAACATCAAATTCAATTATATAAGTTTTAAAAAAAATACTGTAAAAATACCATAATGAAACCCAAAGAAAGTAGAAGGGAACAATAAAAATAAAAACTGAAATCAATGAAATAGAGAACAAATGCATATTAACAAGGTAAAATTTTAGTTTTTTAAAAATGATATCAATAAAATTAATAAGCCTCAAGAAGAGATTTCTTAACAAGAAAATTAAGGCAAAAAATTTACCAGAATGAGGTATAAAGAGGGGATATCAAGTCTTGAAGATAATAAAATGAAAATAAAATAGAATAATATAGTCTAATGCCAAAATCTGACAATATGATTAAGTCATCAATTCTTTAAGAAACACAGCTTTTTAAAATTGAAATAATCAAGTAGGAAAAAAGTATGAATAGGAAACATTTTCAACTCATTTTATGAAGTCAGTATAAGCCTAATATCAAAACCTGACAAAGTCATAATAAGACTGGAATATTAAATATCTCTCACCAGAACAGATGCAAAAATTAAAAAAAAAACTTTACAAAGTAAATCCCGAATACAAATAAACTACTTGAATTTTATTTCAGAAATGCAAGGTTGGATTAATATTTGAATATCACTTCCTGTAATTCAATATATTAACATTAAAAGAAGTTAAACCATTTGAATATCTCAATAGATACAAAAATATAGCATTTGATAATATCCAACATCTCTTTCTAAGAAAAAAAATTAAACTCTCAGCAAATTAGAAAAAGAAGAGAGGATCTGTAATCTAGTAAAGGGTATCTTAAAATAATCTTTCAGTTAGCATGATATTTAACGTATTTGTAAGTAGATGAGGAACTAGACAAGGGTTTTTAACATCACCACTTTTTCAACATTTTACTTGATGTCTTAGATATGTAAAATATGTATACAAGGATAAACATGTAGACCAGTGAAACAGATACACTGTCTAGAAATATCATATTTTTACAGATCACATGATTCATGCAAATACGCCATTATATTTCAGTGGGAAAAGGATAATCTTTTCAAATGATGGAACTGGTTCAAATAAATTTTCATAGAAAAAAATGAACCATGACCTCCACATCACTCTAAACTTCAAATTTAAACAAGAAACTTTATAGCCCTACATGTGAAAGATAAAATAAGGGATATATATATTTCTTTTAAAGTATCCATTTAAAAATTTAAAAATGTTATTAATGAAAAATAAGAATTTTTGTCATAAAAGGACACTTATATAAATAATAAATCAGCTTCAGATTGATAATGTATATTTGCCACATATATTGATATGCATATATATATACATTTGCTACTTTCATATGTATGTATATAGATGAATGTGGATATATTTGTTATCTGTCTAAAATCAACAAATGGTCTATTCAAAATATTTAAAGAATATCTATTGATAAACAGGATGACAGAAAACCCAACAAAAGTGGGCAAACATCTTGGACAGGAACTTCAGAAAAACATATTTCCAAATAAACAATAAGCATATGGAAAGGTGCTCAACATCAAGTTATTAGAAAATGTAACTAAAACAATGATACCAATCACTCCCTGACATTTATAAAGTTAGTCTAACAACATTAAATGTCAGTAAAAGTGAGAAGCAATCAGAACTCTCTTGCTTTACTAATGGAAATATACATGGGTATAACAATTTTGGAAAATTTTTGGTGGTATCCACTAAGCTAAATCTATTCCTATCCTATCTCTTAGCAATTTCACTCCAAGGTAAGGACTCCTCAAAAATGAGTGACATTATCCACTAAAAAATGTGTAGAAGAATGATTATAGTATTTTTATTCAAAATAGCTCAAAATTAGAAAACTATCCAAATGTACATTTACAATAGAATAGATAAATTAATTGTAGTATATTCACTGGAATACTATGTAGCAATAAAAACAAAGTACTGCTACACATAATAACATTGGACTTCATGCACCAAACAGTGAACCAAAGTAGCAAGATGCAAAAGAATAAATGCAATACAATTCTACTTATGCAGACTTCAAGAACAGGCAAAATTTATCTATGGTGATAGAAGTCAGAATAGCAGTTATCTTTGGGGATGTTTGATGAGAATATGGTATAGGGAAGCCCTTTGGAGTGCTATGGATGTTCTATATATTAACCAAAATGGCAATTTTATCCTAAATCTTTGTGTATCATAGTATATTATATCTCAATACAGCTTTATACAAAAATCCATCCTGGATGCCACATGAAAATGGTATATAGAGAAAGAAATTTAGAAATTCTAGCAACAATCCAGGTGATAGTTGATGGGGGCTTGTACTGAAGAATAAATAAATGGGGCAAAGTAGGAAGATTCAGAAAGTGCCTTTGAGATAGAATTGTCAGGACTTTTCCTTTGAGACAGCATGGGGTAGGCAGGTGAAATAAAATACTCATATAATGTGGGAAGGTTAAGAAAGGGGTAGAAACAACAGACATTCTTACATAGAAGAACAGAACACATAGCAAGTCCTTATGTTATCTTTAAGTAGTTATTTCCCATAATAAGTACTTATATAAAATAGAAAAAAAAAAGGGGGGGAAAGTGGTAAAATAACTCCTAATTCCAACTTTTATAGCATATGGATCCTAACATATTCTGGTACTTAACTTGTATTCATAATGTAAATAATTTTCTGTTTGCCTAGTTATGTGCTTAGTATGCTTATATCTTTTGTGATAAATTATCAAACACACTGCACAGCTGGAAAAAACTTTTTTTTAACAAAAAAACCTCATTAGAAATCACCAACTTATCTTTAAGTTCTCTGAACATGTGGTGCAAAATCTGAATTCATGCAGTTATGTGTTATCTGCAGACAGCCTGCCTCATTGATCTTGCTGTGTGATAGATATATTTTAGGAATGGATTGTGGAGAATGATGATATTTTGCCTAGCTATTTAAATATTTTATGATTAAAAGATGTCTTTTTTGTTCAGAATAAGTATTCAGTAGAATATTTTCCAATTTTTTTATTTACTTAATGTTGATAAGCTCTGATGAACTTTAAAATGTTAGGTTCCTTTTTTTCCTCATTTTCTATAATTTCTCATCTCATTTTTTTAGAATTACCTTTTAGAATGACCATATTATAAGCTATTGCTTTAGAATGGCAGTATTACAAACTTTCAAAGTCTTCTAATTAGTTTTTCTTCTGATAACTAAAGGTAAATTTAGATATGCATTTTTATCAGCAGAATGCTGCTATGTAAGTAAAAATATTTTTTAATCCTTCTGAAATAAAGTTAGCCACTCTAATTAGTTTACCCTGTATGTAGCCAACAGTTAAAACACTACAAATCAGCTATTTTCTAATTGAAAACACTTTTAATTATTTTAATATTTGGTTAGTTTTTCATTATAGGTGTCAGTCAACAAAAATGTTTATTTAAAGATGACTGAGATTTTTTATAGTAAAAATTAATCATTTTTTCAATCTGTTCCTTACTCAGATTGCAAAGCATTTGTTACCCTGTGACTGCATATCCCAGTCATAACTTAGTAATATAGAGTTGATTTATAAATCTGATATCCATATTAAATTATTAGAACAGTGTCTACATATTTTAATGAAAAATATAAAAGATTTTTGGAAGTGTATTCATAGTTTTGATTCTTAAAAATGATCTCAAGTCTTTTATTCTCACTAAATGATTTCAAAGTCTGATGGTTTGTTCATTGTTTTTGGTTTTTTGTTTAGTCTTCCAATATTTTCCTTGCTGTGCCGAGCATTATACAAAAATAGGACTGCATGCATACGAGTCCCACATGAGCTCTTTATCTCTGATTTTTATCACTTTTTACATAAGAGTGAATGAAGGTATCAATTATCTATAAAACTGAAATAGTATTCTAAATAAAATATCCTCACTGCACTAACATTTTCCCCTCGTAACAATTTTTCACATAAAAGCCAGAGAGAGCTTTTTAAAATTTCACAGCCAATCTTTTTTTTTTTTGCCAAAAAAAAAACCTTTAATGTCTTTCCACTGTTTTAAGAAAAAACAAAATACTTGACAAGTTCTCTTGAGATAATCATCCCAAGCTACAGACTCTTCTATATCCTGGCCTGTGTCTATCTTTCCAGCCCCATCTCAGTTCACTCGATGCCTCGCTCAATTTTCTAACAATAATGATATTTGAGGTTCTATTTTTTTTCATCTTCTATCCTTACCTTGTTTTTTATTGTTATAGTGGAATAATTGACATACAGTATTGTATTAGTTTCAGGTGTACAACATATTCAACATTTGTGTGCATCATGAAACGTTCACCACAGTAAGTCTAGTTACCATCTGTCTCCTTACAAATCTAACGGTATTAGTGGCTGTATTTTTCATGCTGAACACTACAGCCCCATGACTTATTTTTTTAAACCTGGAAATGTATATTTCATAATCCCCTGTGCCCATTTTCCCCCTTTGGCAACCATTAATCTGTTCTCTGTATCTGTGAGTTTGGGCTTTACTTTGTTTTTTTGTTTTTTTTAGATTTCACAGACAAGTGAAATAATGTGGTATTTGTCTTTGACTTAATTCACTTAGCTTAATCTCCTCAAAGTCCATCTATGTTGTCACAAATGGCAAAATTCCATTCTTTTTATGGCTAAGTAATATTCCATTGTGGCACACACATATAAAACATTCTTTAGCCATTTATTTATCAATGGGCATTTAGGTTACTTCCATATCTTGGTATTAAAAATAATGGTGCAATGAACATAGGGGTGCATATATCTTTCTGAATTAGTGTTTTCATTTTCTTCAGATAGATACTTGGTAGTGGACTGCTGAATCACATAGTAGTGCTATTTTTAATCTGTGGCAGAACCTCCACGCTGTTTTTCGTAGTGGCTGCACCAATTTACATTCTCACCAACAGTGTATGAGGGACCCCTTCTTTCCCATCCTCACCATCACTTGTTATTTATTCTTTTTCATAATAGCCATAGTAATGGATATAAGGTAGTACCTCATTGTGGTCTTGACTTCTAAATTCCTTCATGATTAGTGCTGTTGAACAACTTTTCTTCTGCCTGTTGTCTATCTGTATGTCTTCTTCAGAAGAGCAGCAATTGTAATCCCTTCTGGCCTCAAGACCAGGAGATCTGAAGGTGTCCCCTGGGAGACAGTTGAGAAAATCAGGTCTCCAAATGAGTGTATAAGCTCCTTTCTGGGAAGTCTTGTCAAGCTGTAGCAAGGCCAAGGGGGTACACAGGGTTAGTGTCTCTGGGCTTAGATTCCTCAGGATGTCTCCTTAGCCACCTGATGTGTGGGAAATCTGAGGCCTGTCCCTCAGGCTGAAGCTCCAGGCTGAGTGAACAGGCCTTTTTCACAAGAAGACTGGATTTTGTTTCAGTCTGCTGTCTGTGCCGTGGGGGTGGTGACCTTGCAAGAACCGTCTTTTTCAATTCTTATCTTGTGGAGCTAAGGAATGCCAGCCTTCTTGGCTACTAAGGCCAGGCCACCAGGGCCTGTCCACTGTGTGGACTGCATGTGTCTGCTGGCTTGCTAAAGGCAGCTGGAGACTGTAGGGGGTGAAGAGTGGGCTTTGGCAGGGAAGCAGGGGAATGCCTTATCTGTTCACACCTGCCAGCTTTAGGCTGAGAGTGGGAAATTGCTGCAACTGCTCATGCTTGCCAGCTCTAGTCAGCAAGTAGGGAGTCTCATAACTGTCTATACCCACAGACTTTAGCTATAGAGCAGTAAAAAGCTACAACCATTCCCATTCACCCACTTAGCCAGGGAGTGGGGGTGTGCTGCAATTTCCTACACTCTCTTGCTCCAGCAAGGCAGTGGGATAGTGCCATGAGTACTCACCCCCACTTCTCTCAGAAGGGTGGTGAGACAGCGTTGCATCCAAGATTTCCTGCTCTGCCAGCAGGTTAGGTTAAGGGTACAATCCTGGCATTGGTAAGACTCTGTCTCTGGGGAGCATTTTGACTGTCCCCTCCTCCTTCAGATAACACTTTAGATTAGCAAATGATCTCCACTTACAGTCTATGTACTTTTTAAAGCTGCTGGTTTTTTGTTTGTTTGTTTTGCTGGGTCTCAGATTGAGTCAGACCACATGCAAGTCATGTAAGAAGTAAATCTCACTTTTCTGTTGCACTTTGGATCATTTAGGCTTCAGCCCCTTCAGTTTTCTCAGCCAGATATTTTGGAGGCTTGCCTCTCTGGTGAAGATCTTAGGGGTTGGGGTGCCTGATGGGGGCACCAATCCTTCACTCCTCCAGGAGAAGTGCCTGGTGAGTGAGGGCCTTTTGTGTGTTTCCATACTGTTGTTTTTGTTTGTCTGTTTGCTTGTTTTTATGGGACCACGTCTCTGCCTATACTACAAATCTTGATGTGGTCCTTTTATCCTTAGTTGCGGAGAGCAGTTCATCAAGTTTTGAGATCTTTCATAGAGAAAAATGATCCATATGTAGCTATAGATTTGTTATGTCAGTGGGAGGAGGTGAATTCATGATCTACCTATGCCACCATCTTGATATTTGAGATTCTTAAACGTCAGTGCTCATTCCAGCATCTTGAGCTTTCTATGTGTTTTCCCCAGTATCTGAAGCCCATTGTATCCATCATTACAAACCCCACTTGATCTGCTTATCTCCTGTTTCACTTTCATATTTAAAAGCAACATTTCTGTCCCTAGGAAAGCTTTCCATAACACCGCAAGTGAAATCAGGTTTCCTATTAATGTATTTGTAGTAACTTGCAATCTTCCTTATAGCATTTACCACTTTTACTCATATTTTTGTTTTGATTACCTGATTAATATCTGCCATTCTTCTACCTTGCAAACTTCAAGAAGTAAAGAATCTTGTCTTTCTTGCTTATCAGTTTCTCTCATAACTATCATAGTACCTGCCACATTTTAAGTTCTTAATCAGTTGTTGTTGAATAAATGAATAAACTATAATCATCATGTGATCTAAATGTTTATTTTTCCCATTTTTTAAAAAGATATAGGTACAGCAAGATATGTAAGTAGGATAAAGTACCTACTTTTGTATTAACAAAATGTATCTAATGCATCATAAGATAAAATCATATTTAATATAATCATAATATAAATTCATATTTTTGTCTGGTTTTGGTATCAGGGTGATATTGGCTTCATTGAATGACTTTGGGAGTATTCCCTCCTCTTCAATACTTTGGAAGACTTTGAGAAGGATGGTATAAGTTCTTTGTATGTTTGGTAGAATTCCCCAGTGAAGCCATCTGGTCCTGGACTTTCGTTTGCAGGGAGTTGTTTTGTTTTTGTTTTGTTTTGTTTTTTACAGATTCCATTTCACTTCTATTGATCAGTCTGTTTAAAGTATCTGTTTCTTCTTGATTCAGTTTTGGCAGGCTGTTATGTTTCCGGAAATTGTCCATCGCTTCCAAGTTGCCTATTTTGTTGGTATTTAACTGTTTATAATATTTTCTTACGATTTTTTCCATCCCCTCACTTTCAATCTATATGTGTCTCTCACCCCAAAGTAAGTCTCTTGTAGGTAGCATATGTTACATTCTTGTTTTATTATCAAACCTGCCACTCAGTCTTTTGATCAGAGCATTTAGTCCACTCCCATTTAAAGTAATTATAGATAAGTATGCATTAATTTCTGTTTTAAACCTTGTTTTCCAGTTGATTTTTTATTTCTTTTTTATTCCTTTCTTCTTATTTTTGTTTTTCCTTTTGTGGTTTGATGGTTTTCTTTTGTGTTTCTTTGTTTTGGGTTTTTGTGAATCTACTGTATGTTTTTTATTTGTGGTTATCCTGGTTTTCAAGCATGTTAGCCCATAACTGTATCTACTTGCTTTAGACTTGCAGTCATATAAGCTCAAACACATTCTAAAGGATCTATATTTTCTCATACCCACCCCTCACATTTTGTGATTTTGATGTCCTATTTTACAGCTTCAGGTTTATCCTTTTGCTGTTCATTATAGTTACAGTTGCTTTCACAGATTTTTAAAAATTATTTTTAATCTATGTACTGACTTATTTACATGATATTCAGTCCTTTTATTTGCCTTTTATATTGTGATTTCCCCCTTCCTATAGATCCTTGCTTGTTTTCTATTTACAGAAGACATTTCAATATTTCTTTTAGGGTGGGTTTAGTAGTATTGATGTATTATTTTAGTTTTTGCTTGTCTGGGAAATTATAGGTCAATTTCTTTGATAAATATAGATGCAAAAATCCTCAATAAAATATTAGCAAACCAAACCCAACAATACATAAAAAGGATCATAGACTATGATCAAGTTGGATTCATTCCAGGGTCACAAGGATGATTCAACATACACAAATCAATCAATGTGATACACTACATCAGCAACAACAAAAAAGGCAAAAACCACATGATCATTTCAAAAGATGCAGAAAGAGCATTTGAAAAAACAAAATCCATTCATGATAAAAACTCTCACCAAAGTGGGTATAGAAGGAATATATCTCAACATAATAAAAGCTATTTATGACAAAACCACAGCCAACACAATACTCAATGGTGAAAAGCTAAAAAGCCTTCCTGCTAAATTCTGTAACAAGACAAGGATGTCCACTCTCACCACTCTATTCAACAAACAACCCAATCTAAAAATGGGCAGAAGACCTAAATAGACATTTCTCCAAGAAGACATGCAGATGGCCAAAAGGCACATGAAAAGATGCTCAACATCACTAATTATCAGAGAAATGCAAATCAAAACTACAAGGATATATCACCTCACATCAGTCAGAATGGCCATCATCAGAAAGTTTACAAATAAATGCTAGAAAAGGTGTGGAGAAAAGGGAACTCTCTTACACTGTTGATAAGAATGTATTTTGGTGCAGCCACTGTGGAAAACAGTATGAAGGTTTCTTAAAAAACTAAAAATAGAATTACCATATGACCCAGCAATCCCACTTCTGGGCATATATCTGGAAAACACAAAAAGATACAAGCACTCCAATGTTCATAATAGCACTAGCTACAAAAGTTAAGACATGGAAGCAATCTAAGTGTTCTTCAACAGATGAATGGATAAGGAAAATATGGTATATGTATGCAATGGAAGACTACTCAGCCACAAAAAGTAATTATTTTTTGCCATTTTCAGCAACATGGATAGACTTGGAAGGCATTAGGCTAAGTGAAATAAGACACAGAGAAAGAAAAATACTGTATGATTTCACTTATATGTGGAATCTAAAAATAGTCCAGATGAACTTATTTACAGAACAGAAATAGACTCACAGACATAGAAAACCAACTTATGGTTTCCAAAGGGGAAGTGGGGGGAGAGACAAATTAGGATTATAGAATTAATGGATACATACTAACATATGTAAAACAGATAAACAACAAGGATTTACTGTATTGCATAGGGAAATACATTCAACCTATAATAGAAAATAACCTATAACAGAAAAGAATTGAAAGAAAGAACATATATATCACTTTGCCGTACACCTGAAACTAACCCAAAATAGTAAATCAACTAGACCACTTAAAAAAATCAATTCATAACAGTTTTGTCTCATGATTCTTAGGTGATTAATATTAAGACCTTGGAAATCTGTAAATATTATTAGAATTTTTAAGTAATCCAGTATAAGGCCAAAATGTACAGCATATGGAACAACACCTACAGTAAGCACTCAATAAATAAATTTAAGATCTTGAAAGGATATAGTTTTGAATGAAAACAGAGCATGTTATATTAAAGAAGTATTTTCATTATGGTTTAGTCTACAACACTGTTTCTTTTTGGTTTGGTAGGCTTTTTCTTTCTCTGCAGCACTCCTTACTAAACTGGTCCTTTGTATGGAAATAATGCTTTCTCAACTCCAGCACTAAAATGAACCCCCAGTGCTTCAGATCTACCTGTTCATTGATGAATGAGGATCACAAAGGTTACAGGGGATATACTGCTTGTCAGAGGAAAGAAATATTGATGGTTATTCTAACTCAGCTATTCAGGCAATACTGAACACAGGTGAACCCCAAGGGTACATGCTATGTGCAAATAGGAAGTGCAACATCAAAGGACAACTGTGTATAGACCTTGGGGCTAAGAAATAATAAATGCTCTAACAGTATTTCCATAAATAAATGTTGGAAAACAAGCTTTTAATTTTGTGTCCTATCTAAAACAAACTCCACATATTTTCACAATTTATGAATATGATCCTCATATTACTGTCCTTGTTATTGGCTGGATGTTTGTGTCACCCTCAAAATTGACATGTTGGACCCTACTGCCTAATATGATCGTATTAGGAGGCTAATATGTCTTTAGGAGGTACTTAGGATTATATGAGATCATGAGAGTATAGCCCTCATGCATGGGATTTGTGCTTTAATAAAAGGCATAAAAGAGTTTGCTTCCACTCTCTGCTCTCTACCATGAGGATACAAGGAGAAGCTGGCAGTCTGAAACCCAGGAGAGAGACTTCACCAGAACTTGACCATGCTGATGCTCTGACCTCTGACTTCCTGCCTTCAGAAATGTGAGAAATAAATTCTTGTTGTATAAGTGCCCTGAGTCTATGATATTCTGTTACTGCAGTCAAATTGACTACGACAATCTCTGTTTCTATGCCTAAAAGAAAGCACCCAAGGTAATGTTCCCTCCTTGTCTCTACCCCCCAGCCTGGGGCTGAGCTCCAACATCCCTGAAGAAGGCATGATCATGATTCATTAAATGACAGGAAGTTGCTCTGGTGGTGTGTCAGGGAAACTTGTGGAAAATCTTTCCTCTGGAACTTGCGGGAAACCTGTCCTCTGGGGTGCCTGGAGAAGCCACTCACAGGGAGGTGTCACTCCTTAGAATTTGCTGTGAACCCAACCAAAGGGATGCCAGGGGAAGCCATTGGCTTTGAACCGCAGAGCCAGGAGCCACAGATGCTATTAAGTGAGAGGAGCAGGTCAGAACCAGGAAGAGAAAGTCCCTTCCTCTTCCAGTGTCTTTACTGGCAAAGCACTGAGCTGGCAAAGCCTAGCACTAGTTCAGCTGGCAAAGAAGGAACTGCATAGCTGAGAGGCAATAAATTGATCACTGTTACAGTTATTTATCTTATCAATGACTATGTCTCTCTTCCCGCCTCATATCTTCTAACTAGATTTGTAACACTGATTCTCCTGCTAGCTTTCTATTCCTTTCTTAACAGACTATAAAATGTATCAGCTATAAGCTCTTGCACCTTTTTTATTCCTGTCAATTTCCCTATTATGGTTAGCTGAGAAAAGTAAAGCTTTACCTTTATAACAGTATTTTCAAGCTTGAGTAAAGTTTACTTTAATTACCAGTGACAACCACAAGACTGACGTAGGTCTCAAGGCTTTCATCCTTCATTTTAATAACCAGTAACATATTCTATAGCACCATATGGACTTAAAACACAAAGACTGTTATGAATTGTAGAGTTGTTCATAAATAATACTTGTATTTGTAAGATGTATATTGGCTTCTCTTTGGATAATAGCCTTTGGATGACAACTGTTGAAGCAAGGGAATCACTGTCAGAGTCAAGGTGAGAGATGATGGCGAGGGTGGTGGAAGTGCTGAGAAAGTATAGGCAGACCTTGGAGATACTGTGGATTCAGCTCCAGATCACTGCAGTAAACCAAATATCGCAATAAAGTGAGTCACATGGATTTCCTGGTGCTTATAAAAATTATATTTATACTATACAGTAGTTTATTAAGTGTGCAAATAGCATAAAGTCTAAAAAACCTTAATTAAAATATTTTATTGCTAAAGATGCTAACCATCACCCTAGCCTTCAACGAGACCATCTTTTTTGCTGGTGGAGGATTTGAAATATTTTGAGAAATATCAGAATGTGACACAAAGACACAAAGTGAGCAAAGGCTGTTGGAAAATTGGTGCTGGCAGATTTGCTCAACACAGGGTTGCCACAAACCTTCAAACTGTAAAAAATGCAGTATCTGTGAAGTGCAATAAAGTGGAGCACCAAGAAATGAGGTGTGCCTGTATCAGACAGAGGCCATAATTCGAAGCAGGCACAACAGAATTTTCTGATGGATTGGATACAGAGTGTGAAAGAAAATGGGATTCAAGGCTGATTTCAAAGGTTTAAGCTTGATTAATTCATTTTTGTCTAAAAATACTTGAAATAAGTGATTCATAAGGGTTACACACCCCAGACACATATATTCAAAATATGTACTAAAAGCAACGTTATCACTTGTCTTTTTTTTTTGTCTGTCATGTCTTGCCTTGCTTGAAACCTGATAACTGCTCTATTAACATAATAGTTGCTCTTGGATTTTCAATAGATATGGATGATGAGTATTAAAACATCTATATTCCTCATATATTATAATTCTTTCCTGTGAAGAAATTAATATTTGGGGGAAAGTACTAAAATAAAAAATTCTATGCCCAACCCTTTCATCCTTTACTTTCTAAGTAAAGGGGATGCAGGAAGGACTAAATTATGGTAGCTGGGGGATAAAAAAACAGGATGCCAGTAGCAGAGAACACAGGGAATATTCTGGGGTAGAGGAGATATGGCAGAGGCCACTGTGGTGTGTCTCATGGACATCACCATGAGAACCTGAGGATAAACTGGATAAAGAGCTCAGATCCTATATTGATTGCTATTTAATTCAGTTAAGTATTTGTCAATAAGCTTGTATAAATATAAATATATCACATGTTTTCTGACCTCATGAACCTGCCATCTAATAGGTGGAAAGAGCGGGAAGAGAGAACAGATTTATCAACACATAATTTTGATATAATTTCCTGAGTGATAGGCTATACACATTTAGCATGCTATATTTGCTTATGATTTTTCATCACATTTTATTTATTTTACTTTCTGTAAACCTTCAGTGTAGCATTATTAATCACTACAAACAGGCCTTGGGATTACTGTGGGCAACTGAAGAGCTTTTATGTGTCTATACTTGAGTGGTCACTGCTCCTTGTTCCTCTTTTGAGGCAGGAACAGTGGTAGCCCTATTTTATCAAGAAGGGATACTAATCTTGTATTCACAAGGATTTAGTAGTCAAGTATTGATGATTAGAAGAGTAAATAAGAATAAAAGATAAGAATGTACACAGGATAAATACTTTTATTCCTTTTGTCCCAATTATATCAATGGAAGGGGATCCTGGAATGGAGATCATATGTGTTCTTATATGAATGGAGGTTATTAAAGTGGCTATTGGTGTTACAATTATAAACAACAATAATCATTAAAAGTTATTTCATACTTACTAGGAGCAAGTATATCCATTATTTTAATTATTTCTCACAACAAACCATTTATTTCTTTCCATAAATACTTGGAATTCAAGGTGCCTTCTAGCAGTGCTGGGATTGGCTTAAAAAACATAATACAAAATATCACTATAAGATGCAAAACTGAGCATTCTCACCTGCGGTAATAACGTATTATGTTTTTTTAAATACAATAATCTCAATTTTAATTAATTAAATTTTGATTATTTGTTAAATGTTGCTTTTTTCCACTTGATTCTTAGCTCTGTAATGGCAAAAGCCGTATTTGTCTTGGTTACTGTTGTATCCGCTATACCCATAAAGCAAACGTTTCATAAATATCTGTGGATTAATGGATGAGTAAAGTAAGTAAGTAAGTAATAATACAATGAGATATTTATCACTATCTGCATTCTAGACAGGAGGAAAGAGCCCAAGTTTTTGCTCAACTTTATATTAAGTGACAAAACTAGCACTTAAAAGTAGGACTGAAAAATCCAGACTCTAATATCTTTTATTCTACATGATGCTTTACCATCCCTCAGCTCATGGAGATAGATGGCAAGACACTGTCAAAGGTGACCATATAATTCAGTTAAAAAAAATAATAGCAGCAATAATTTATCCAAAGTCATTATATACCAGTTATGATGCAAAATTGCTTGGCATGTACTTGGTAATTGAGAAGGACGTCAAGGTCATTTAAACTACTCTATTAACTAAATGGCAGAATGGATCATATGGAATCCTTGTTCATGCAATCTGTGAAGTCAACATAGGCACCCATAAAATATAGTCAGTGTGAGTAATAAATGGTGTTTATGAAAAGAAAAAGCATTCTCCCAAGGCAAAATAACTTTTTTCTTCTCAATATCTTAAGAGTCTATCTAAATAGCTGATAGTCAAAGCATGTGGATAGTCAGCAAATGACAGAGCAGAGTAGAGGGTTAAATCAGAAGCTTAGTTAGCATGTAACTCTACTTGATTGTCCAGGAACAAGCCTTCAGGGATAAGTCTTGACAGCAGAAATGGAGCAGGACACGGAACAGAGAAGGTGAAGCGCCAAGCCCACTACATAACATAAGACATGAACAAGAGCTTCAAAGGAAAACAAAATAATACATCTTTCTATATAACAGACAACAAAAAGCAGACAATAAATTGCAGGCACCTGTCACAAAACTAACAAACAAATACAAATTAATAGATTTAATAGATTTTAAAAGATACATTAACAGCCAAGGTACAGTATGGAAATACAATTACATAATAAAAATATGAAATAATGTTCAACATTAATGATAAACACATCAATAAAAAAGTAAAAGAAAAAGATAAATCGTCTTAAACATACTGAATTAGGAAGTATTTAAATGAACAATATTATTCAATGTCACACTGTTTGTGGTGAGTAAAGGTTCCCACATCCCCAGCTTTGGAGTAGAAATTATTACACTAATTTAGAAAAAATGATGTGGCAATGAGGTATCAAGATTGCTAATAAGATTTTGCCAGGTAATTTCACAAGTGGGAATTTAACATATATAACTAATTAGCATATTAGTATACCAATTAGTAGAGTTAGTATATTAATATCAAAGTTTTCAGTAATCTAAATGAAAATGATTCCTATTAAGCTAAATCTCAATCAGCTGTGAAGGTAAAATAATGTAGTTTAAATATATACACATTTTAAAACACTTGCTACTATACACACTTTTACAAAATAAGACTATAGGAGGTAGTGTGAGTGAATCAAAAGATGATGTGCCATACATAGAAATTCCCTTGATTATAGAGAAGGGAGTTCTAGAAATGCAGCAGTGCAAGATGACTAAAGTGGCATAGATTCCAGATTGGATTAAGAATCTGGAATTTCCAAAAGGGATGAATCCTAGTAAAAATGAAACAGATAATTTGCCTGGTATGTTTTCCCAGATTAAGAAGTGTTTTAGAAAATGCAGGAAAGTCTGGCATTAAATTATTAATGGGTAAATAGAAAACTAAAGACAAAAATATAAAGCTATATTAACCTCAGAAAGATAAAAGTTATATCATAAATTTATGAATACTGTAGTGGGTTGATGAATGTCTTGAAATAAATATCCATGCAGAATATCAGAATCTGATCTTATGGGAAGTAGAGTCTCGTGCATGCAATTAAGTTAAGCATAAGGACAAGATCATACTGGATTAGGATGGATCCTACTTTCAGTGAAAATGCTCAAATAAGAGACAGAAAAGGACACAAAGAGAGACACAGAGAAGAAGGCTATGTGAAGATGGAGACAGAAATTAAAGAAATCCATCTACAAGTCAAGAAATGCCAAAGATCGCCAGCAATTACTAAAAGTTAGAAGAAACGCTTGGGATGGTTCTTCCTTAGAGCCTTTAGAAGGAATCAACCCTACTGACTCTTTGAATTCAGGCTTCTTATTTCCTGAACTGAGAGAATAAATTTCTGTTGTTTTATGGCATAAATTTCATGGTAATTTGTTATGGCAGCCTTAGGAAACTGATAGTCTCCTATTCATTCTATTTGTAAATTTTACTTACAACTATGATTTATCACTCGCTTTATATTGTTATAATTAATATTGGGAAATGTGGGTGATTGACATCTGTGTGCATATCTGGGGAGACTGATGAAAGTATTCAGTCTTTGTCTTCCATATGGAATGTGGACAGAGGCTGGCTAGATCTTCATTAAGCACATACGCTTTCTGGCAAACAGCTAAGCATCTATCTGCAGTCTTTTTATAACTAGAAGGGGGTCACACGACTATTTCTGTGTATGGAATAGGCCTCAGGTGATGTACAACATTCCCCCATCATACTCCTAAAAACATGCTATGCTTTACAACCCTCTCCCTCACTTCTTCCTTCATTAACCAGTCTTGTAGACAATCGAGATAAGGCTTCTGAGCTTTTGCTTGAGATCACATGTCAGCAGAGAAACAGCCAGGAGACCTATTCAACTAGGATCGTATAATTTGAACTATGCACGAGTATGATTATTTATTATCCACAGGGAATACGTAACAATATTTTGGATGTTATTGATTAAAAATAGATTTTGTGGTAATGGTAGGGATTTATCAGCAAGGTTCAACAAGAAAGATCATGTGATTGCCCCATCACTTATGATTTTGTACCGAGGTATACTATAGCTTCTTGGAAATGGAGTTGTTCAGCAACTCTAGCATTGTTTGCCCAGTAATGTGTCTTTGCCTATTTCCAAACTCAGCCACCTTGCTTTCCCTTCTTAATGAGGGGGTTGCTGTTCCCTTAAGCAGAAAAACAAAGTGGTCACTTGCAGTACAAATAGACCACATAGATCTAAGATGCTTGGGGTAAGGTAGCAGCTCTTATTGGGAATTCACTGTAGTTATAGGCTGCTTAGTTTTTGGAAGAGTTGGAGACTTGTAGGCATTGCAACTTGTTCTAACAAAGAAAATGAACAAGGCCTGAAGCATGGGAAGTTGAATTTGAATACAGTCCCTGCCACAAGAAGAAGAGCGGTGGCCTGAGTACCAGTTGGCTCTTGGTATAGCCAACCAACAAGGAACTCCAAGAACCATTTTTGGAAAATCTTGCTTAGCACAATGCAACTAATAATTTTTTGATCTTATTAAGCTTTTGAGATTTGGAGACTGTTGATTAAAACAGTTATACTTCTCTGAATGATAAGAGAAATATTTAGATAATTTCTTAAAATGAAAGATCAACAGTATCATTACACTGTTTAAACTTCTAGTTAAAACCAGAAGAAAATGCAGAAACAGCTAACAGATTTGGAAGTGGCTGATTCTTCAGAGTGGGGCAAAGGGGAGAAAGGAGGGCTCTGGACAGCTGGGTTTGTGTCATAGGCCTCATAGAACTGTTTGATGTTGAAACCCTTATTCACATTTTGCTTTAATAGCAAGCATTATATTTTAATGGGAACAAAATATATTTATAACAATTCACAAAATTAAAAGCATTCACACACTCTTAATTCTAATACAGAAGGATTATATATATTACTCAATATCCAAATACTGGACTACTACAGAGCTAAATATGATAATTTTCAGTTACTATGAGAGGGGTAGTGTACTAATTATGAAATAGAATTACTAATTTTTGTTGATGTGTACTAGCAGAATAAATTCTATGAAAGTATACTAAATGTAACTTAGTATCTCTCTTAGACATAGATTTATGAATTATTTGTTTATAAACATTTTGTTATTTTCCAAATTCTGCAATTCCATCTAATCATGTATTATGTGTGAGATTTAGAAATAAAGGGGTTCTAAATTTTCTTTAGAGAAAATCATCAGGCTAGTAATTGAATGAATGGCTATTAATGGCCAAAAAATGACTATCATTGAAAGAATAGCATATTTAGATCTCCTCCACTTTTCCTAACATTTTATATATATATTTTTGATAGTTATACATGGAAGAGTGGTTTGTTGAATGGAGCACTGAGTTGCTAAGACCATTATGTCCTGCTTAAAGAAAAAGTGTCATTTACTTCCAGATGTCTTGCATTTCTGCCACGTATTTGTTGGTTTGTTTGTTTTACTAGAAGATGCTGAGTAGCTCACCACATGAGGATTCTTTACAACTAAATGGCAATCAAACAATTCTTAGTTTTGATCAAGGACATACTTATTTAGTATTTCTGCATTTCCAACGAGTTACACTATATCAATAGCTAGATGATGTGACATTTTGCAAGGATGTAACATTCTTAAATGCTTTGTTTAGTCTTCTCAAATTAAGAATAATATCAGTTAAGCAACCCATATATTTGGATTTAGAAAATGGTCTAATACAATTAAAATATAAAATGTGAAAGGAAGTAATCACATTAACAATGAGACTAAGCCTTCTCAGAGAAGATGTATACTAATAACTAGGGAGGGAAAAAAATCAATAGGAAACATCAGTTACTTAAAACTTCAGAATCTGTAGTGATGCATGGAAAGGATACAAATTTCAATACAAGAAGGAAAGAAGGAAGGAAGGAAGGAAGGAAGGAAGGAAGGAAGGAAGGAAGGAAGAAAGAGAGAGAGAGAAAGGAAGAAAGAAAGAAAGAGAGAAAGAAAGAAAGAAAGAAAGAAAGAAAGAAAGAAAGAAAGAAAGAAAGAAAGAAAGAAAGAAAGAAAGAAAGAAAGAAAGAGAAAGGAAGGAAGGAAGGGAGGAAGGATTTGTTTATCTGAATACTGAATGAACTGTAACATTGCATGCAGTGCTGGAAGTTAGCATAATAAAGTCATATTTAAACTAAACAGTATTTATGCATTTCAAAAGTCCCATTTGGAAATTTGCTTGTTTGATCCTTTGCCCATGTATTATCTATTAGAGGACTGTCCTGACTAATTATCTTAGAGCCAAATAAATCCATCAGGCTTTACATTCCCATTAACTATGATGCTTTTAACTGCCCCAGTTCTCACCCTATCGTCTCATTTATTTCCTCTGTTACCCTCATTCACACGTTACTCTGGATTTGCTATTTTCTAACTCAATCTCACATTAATTCACTTTATGAAAATTTCCTTGTGCCATCCGGAACCCCTCTTTCATTGCTATTATCATCAACTTTAAAAATCTCAGTTTCTTCCTGCTTAATGCTTTCCTTTCCTGACCTCGTCTGGAACCTAGGTCTCTATAAGCTTAATCATTCCTTTTCTACCTTAAGTAAAACAAATAAAAAAGTCTCATGTCTTAGGCAGTTCATATATAACATCTCCTTAATTTACTGTTATCTACTACATTACTTGAATATCTTGCTACTTAAACTGTAACCTTCCTCTCTGACCCAGTCTGTCCATCATCCTAAGTGGTTCTATGCACATTGATAAATTCAATATTCAGCTGTGTCAGTTCCTTAGCCTCCTTTTAAAATAAATTTGTATGTATTTCGATTTTCCCCCTTTCCCCCTTCCCCATTCCCTTAGTGATAGCATGGATCTTGTCTTCACTTGAATCTTTTCTATCCAGAAACAGTTAATCCAATCATTCTGTTTTCTATTTGTTGTTTCTTTGATTTTTTAGTTTTTCACATTACTAGGTTTCATCTACTTCTTAAAACCTCATGTTATTAAATCTCTTGATAATTTCTCCCCAGTTGTGACTTCTTTCCTTACTGGCACGACCCAGCCTAGACTCCAAGTTTCATGACTGTAACTGCTCTCTGGTTGATGTTTGTTTTATTTGCCCCACTGTGCTGCTGTTTTCCCTGTTGGGTTTTCTACCAGCATTGCCTGAAATTTACATATATAATCATGCAGGCTAGTAAATCTGTAAATCTGTGGTATTCAAAGCCTGCATGACTCTCCTCTTATTTTCAGAAGATGAACTTTCTTCTTATGTCACAAAGAAAAAGATGAATGAGGAGCAGAACATTCTTACCTTGACATTATAGAAGCTATGTGTTTAGTTTGTGTTAAAAAAAAAAAAACAACAAAACTTTTGTTTGAATGCAGAATTTTCCTAACATTCAATTTTCTTATGTCTATGCCCTTATAGTCCCACTCTTTGTCTAGAATTCACAAACTCTTTAACATATCCTCTGGTGCTAGTAAGGAATCTATCCAGGATGATCTTTTCTTTTAATTCCACACATTCTTCTCAGCCATTTCCAAATGGGAATCATGCAACTTATGAATATCTGTATCAGTATCCCTGACAATATTTTAGCATTACCAACCAAATTATAAAAAATTAGAGACACTTTGATAGTACAAATTATTTAGGTATATAGATCATAATCTACAGTTTTAATACCAAAATGAGGAAAAATAATCTAGTTTTATAAATGTCAAAGCTATTTGCTAAGTATACAATAAGTTATAAAATATACAATATGTTGGGTTAGTATGTAACACATCTGGTAATACATTTACGGTAACATAAACAATGTGTGTAGGTGCAAGTGTGCGCATGTGTATATACACACACACATATTCAATGTTCAATACCATGCATAATGATGAACTTTGAAAACAGTCTCATTATATATTATAATATTTAAGTATAATAATTTTTCTTTTATTACTTGATTTTTTCAAGTATTGATCAAAATAAAATAAAATGCCTTTTATATTTAACTATTAAGATACTCACTGAAAACGAATTAAAGCATTTCTGAAAGTTTTCATCTATAATAATTTTATGAATACCTTAAAATTCACCAATAATATGAACTAGAAATTATATCTTACTTTGTTCCAGTCTGAATTTTTTTGAACACCGTAAGATGTTCATTATAATTTTATTGAAAAACGTGGTTGTAGATTGGTAGGTATTACAGATTCAAAGTCTAAATTAACTACATATTCATTACATGCAAGTTGTATATGACTCATTAAGCCTGTATTTGTTAATTTTCTACCAGGGTGCTAGTGTTTAGCTTGGGAGCCTAACACAAGTGGTAGCAATAGCATAGTCCCTGTTACCATCTTGAGTTTTATAAAGCAGAAAATCAGTGATGCATATTAAATAACACAGCTCCATAAAAATTTGTGTTTATGGAAGTGGCTTTTTTCCTCTTGTGGATTATGTTGAATAAGCTACACAAACACAATTATCATTCACTCAGATAAAAATGCCTGTCTTCTGCAGGAGCCTTAAATAAAGTAGTTTAAAAGTTGGCATGATTTTGATAATGTGATGGGGAAAAATATTCTTTGTGTTGCTGGGTAAACCTCTTTGGAACAAATGGACTTGTGATACTATGATAAAAAGAAGTTTACAAGAATAATAGTGAGAATGTATTACTCTTTTTGCTTGGGAGAAGTAATGAAATACTAAGATTTTATAAAAAAAGATGTACTTTTTTTCTTTGTTGATGTCACTACTGGAAATAACGTGCTTAGAACAATAATTGCTTCAGAGAGCTGGGAATGTCAGGCTCTGGCAGATGTCAGTAATGTAATTCTTTGATGTAAGACAGATTTTTATAGTTTCCATTTCTACTGGAAGAGTTTTCTCAATGTGAACATGCTCCTGAAATATAAAGAGTGAAATTATAGATTTCCTTTTCACTCAAGCAAACAGTTTTAAAACCATACAAACACAATAAATTTCTCTTTAAAAAATGGAACAGTATCGGAAACTCCAGTTTAGATAATGTATATAAAACTTTTCTTTGTCCCATTTAAAGGCTTTTTTACTGAAGGCTTTAGAATAAGGAAGCCCTGCTTTTTAATTTTATGAGTTAAAGAACTCTGCAACCTTCAACACCAGGCAACAGGACAAGAGTATATAAAATAATTCAGTAGCACGATGAAGAATTGTTTGCAAAAAGAGAGCCTATTAAAAGTTCGTATAAATTTAATCTCTCTTATAAAATTTAAATTATACAATGCCATAGAGTATGAAAGGCAGCATTTGAAAGTCTCTTCTTACTACCTCCTCCCTGTCAGGTGGACAAGTGCTGTCTGACTCCCTCTGTGAAAATCTTCACAGTTTCTGTCAGGTTACCCTGTTCACACAATGTTCTTTCAAAGGTTCTGGTGGTAACAGCTTAGTAGCCTACTGCCCCCTCTTTTATGTTTTTTCTAAATCTTCTTACATATTGAAAAATAGCCTTTTTATTATATTATCCTCAATTATTCAATTTTGTTGTGCTATGAGTTACTTGTGGGGAAACTTATATATGTGTACATAACTGTTTACATTATATTTCATTGTATATTTTTATTATTTTATATAATACAATCATATATTTATATTATATTATATATTTAATTATTTTATATTTATATGTAGAAATATTATATTATACATGCTATCTATATATAAGTTATATACATACACATATATATATCATCTATGTCTCTATTTTTCTCAGGCTCTATTTTTCCCAGTCTTTTCTAATACAATAGGTATTTATACAGTGTAAATTAGCTCACACATGATTAGAATGTATGGGAAATACATGTCATTATAAGCAGAATTCCCTGGTTTTCATATGTGGGTTTTCATGGGCAATGTTTGCAGAATAGCAGAAATCATATTATATTCTTCTTTAGGAAAGAAAAAAAAAACAAAACACTTAGATTTTTACTGTGTAACCTAAGTCTTCACCATCCCCACTTCTTTAAAGTATTAGGATTCTAAACATAAGTTCAAAATTTGTATGAGTGAGGGTGCTCATTTTTTACTGGTGACAGCAAATATATCTCCAGGATAAGATATAGATATAATTCTTTCCACTGATCCTCTCCATTACCCTGACTTGAGATAGTTTTTTTCCCACCTCAAAATAGCAGGTAGCAGGGAATCCCTTTCCTAAGAAGTTTGTGTGATTCTGTTCTTAATGTTGCAAAGGGAATGATGTTTTGAAAGAAAAGGGACAACGATAGTAGTGAAATTTCACCTACATACATCTCAGGGAAAAAAATCTTATCTCCAATCTATTGTTTAAAAAAAAATTCTACGAAGATATAACCTTGCAAAAGTATCTCCTAAACAATAAAAGGTCAGGTTTTAGAATTTAGACTTCTCCCTGGTGGCCCTGTGTTGTGACCGCAGGCTGACAGAATAAGTGGAAAGCATTTCTAAGCTTTTGAACAGATAATTACTAACTCTGAAATCCCAATATTATTGTTTTATACCTAAATGGCAGATCTTACTCTTAAGAGTCAATTCCACTTAACATTACAATGTACATGTCTGAACTTTTGACACAGACATTTAAAAAACTCAGTTAAATAATTATCAGTATAAAATCCACAAGTCCTGACTCCTTTTTTCTTTTACAATTTTTACAAGCTTTCTTTCTTTGTGTAGAAAATCCATTCATTTTATCTGGCTCCTTTGAATTTTCATTAGTGTTAATTATACCAGTGCAGTACAGGAATATCTTTTCTGATAAAGTACTGTCAGTTGTGACAAGTGGAAAGTGACTACAATAACTAAACTTGTTTCCCAAATTGAATTTGCTTACTGTGTCTTCTGATTGTTATGACTGTGGTTGTCACATTTTATACACTGACAGTAATCATTACATTAGAAAGAAAAGATTATCTTAACAAGTGCATTAATTAAGATTTTAAGGTTACTCACGAGTCTTGCCCTGCCTCTTCTCACACTAAATTGCACAACTGAGGCACGGCTTCTCCAGGTTTAGAGATTTATGGCTGGCCACAATTTCAGGGAAATACACAAGAAGGTTAGTGCAACAAACAATAGACCTCCCTACTCCAATTGTTTCTAAACCCTTAACTAATATTGAAATGAATATTGAAATGAATAAATCATATGTATATGTGTGATTCACAGTATATTGTTTGATACATAATAGAAACTTCAGAAATAGTGTCCAGTTTTTCTTGAAATGTAAGTTACATAAAAATAGTTGTAAAATTAATGAATAGCATAGTAAATAAACAGTTTACTATGTTTATATTACAATCATTTCAACCATTTTGATAAATACCTGCCTATTCAAATATATAATGAGTCTTTATTATATGTTATTTATTCAGTCATTCAAAGGTATCTATTGAAGATCTAGTACGTGCCAGACTCTTTGCTAGACACAAGAAATACATTGGTGAGTAAAGCCTTTATAATCCTAGGAGTTTTGGAGCTAATATTGTTTGGGTAGAATGATCAAATGATCCCTGACATACATTTATAATTATAGATTATAGTAAGTACTACATTACAATATTTGCAAAAATTAGCTAAAGCTAAAAAGAATGTTTGGACAACAAATTTTGAAAGAATTTTTCTATTGTGATGGGTTAGTCCTGTTTTCAAACAGACTTTTACAATTATATTTGTTCTTACTTAAGCCAGTATAAATTTCTTTTTGTTGTTTAAAATTTTACTAACAGAAACTTAAGAGTGGCATTTCCATATGATTCTTGTGAGATATTTTATTAAAGTTATGTCATATTATTTTACCCATTTGCTCATTCCATACACATCAGATTACCAAGTATTGAGTATTTAATGTTTATTAGGAACTGATGAAAGCCCTAAAGATACAGTCTCTAATAGAGAAATGAGTTCGCCATGATTATGGTAGTTGTATTCTAGTAGATGAAGAAATGCAGTCAACAAAAACCCAAGAGCTATAATACATAAAATTCCGTCCACTGAGGAGATTTTCCTTCTTTGACACTCATTAGAACCACTTATTGAGTGAATTAATAACACCACACCTATCCATTTTAAAATAGTACCGGCTTACAAATTAAGGGCCATTTATAACCAGAGTTAATGTGTCCCACCTCAATTAACTATTCAAGAGGATTTACCCATGACACCATGGATGTTGAGGGGAGAATGACATTCTGTCAGTACAAGTCAGCCTGGGACTCTGTGACACTTGCTCATTAAAATTCCAAGTGCCTTCAGAACTACCACTTATTTAAAATTTTAAATTTGAATTATTTAAAAAGAATAAGTGATTATTTTCCTGGTATACTGGTTTTATTAATCAAGGTTCTCCAGAGAAACAGAACCAATAGGATTCAATAGGATGTGTGTGTGTGTGTGTCTATATACATGTATATATGGGGGGGCAGATTTTAAGGAACTTTGTCATGGGATTATGGAGGCTGTTAAATACAACTTCTACAGGGTAAACTGGCAGTGTGGAGACTCAGGGAAGAGATGATATTTAAGCTCAAGTGGGTAGGCAGTCTGCTGGCAGAATTTCCTTTTCTTCTGGGGAGGTCTTTTCCTATTAAAGCCTTCAGCTGATTGAATGAGGTCCACCAACATTATGGATGTAAACTGCTTTACTCCCAGTCTACTTACTTAAATGTTAATCTCATCTAAAGAAAATACCTTCACAGTAATATTCAGAGCAGACCAGGATTTGACCAAATAGCAGGGTACTGTGGCCCAGACAAACTGAAACACAAAGGTAACCATCATGGTTAACATACATCATTTCAAAACATAATTATCTTAAGGCATTAATCTTAACAATACCTTTTTTTTCTAACCCACTCAGATGCAGGGTTACATACGTATGATTTCTCCCCTTATTTTTCATTTGATGAAAATAATCCCAGTTCATTTCCTTCTGGAAATAATATTATGTACACATATTGGCCACTAGAAGAAGGATACCTCCTCCATTTGTTGCTATAAAGATTCTTAAATGTTCATTATTTTTGTGTCTATTTGCGCTGTAATTCTGATGGACTTGGTAAACAGAAGTATCTGGGTGGATGAAATAAATGCAACATTCATGGAAAAATCAATAATATTTTTGAAGCCTTACTGCCTGTCTTCACATTCTTAAACTGACAAATAATCATGTCACAAAATATATCATTATTATGCAAACTTGCCACTCATTTTTGAAACACTTGAAGAGCATATCTGGCAGTAAGCTCCCACAAGAGTCTCATTAAAAGTATTTGTAGACAAACATTGACCAGGGTAAAACTTGTCAATAACATTTCTCTTTTTACTTAATTGGTTAGTATTCATAATTGTGGGGTTTGTTGATGGCTAAGAGAGTTGTCATAGTTTCCACAGAATCTCTAGGAATATATTAGCTAGTCTTTTGAAAATGTAGGGGTTATGGATATTAATATAAAATGTAAACATAAGTAGATATCACAGATCACATTCTAAAGAGAAAAATAGGATTTAAAAAAATACACAATTTTTAACTTGCCAGAAGATGTGTCTTTTATATTCTGTGCCATCCTAACCCCTACCCTCAACAGTGTCTCTTCCTAGGAAAGAAGTACAGAAAAAGGAACCTGAAATTGCTTCTGAAACATGAGATTTACTTTAGAATGCCTTGGATTATTAGTTATCTACATACTCTAATATTCTAGTCATTAATTTATTTGGGGGTTATAATCACATCATGTTCCCATCACATAAACACATATACACATCACAACCGAACAGTTAAGATTTTCAGAAAATATTCAAAGTCATAGAGATATCAAATATCAACTCCAACTATTCCTTTATTTTTTTTACACAGACCATAAACATTTACACAGTAAAAGCTATGATTTGACAGGAATTGGGGATTGCTTAAACAATTATCCACTTTGTCCTATAGCAAAAAGTCTTGAGTGTTTAGTTCAATAAAATAGAAAATATCAATTTGTTATGAATAAAGAAAAGCATTACTCTTTAACAGTTTAACAAAAATACTCTTAATTTACCATCTCCTTTCTGTCTTACATTGGGAGTAAATATATCTGCTCAGTTTATTCACATGAAGGCCTATGAATGAAAGTTCTACAATTGCATTTCTGCAGCATCGAGAATGAATTATTTATAAATCTATTTAAACAATAAATTTGGGATTATACTGCACATCTTATATTGGTAAGTTTCCAATTATTTATTTAAAATAAAATTTATCAAAGAGATTCAAAAGTGAGTCAAAAAGAAATGTATTTTTATAGAATCAAAGTGATAATGGCCTTTCTAATTAAGCATTTAACCTGGATGCCATAAGAGAAAATGATAAAAAAAATATGACCAAAGTAAAAAAAAAAATATGGCAAAAATAACCAGAAACTAAAGTAAAAAGTCTGTTAATTGGAAAGTATTTGTAAATCATATAAAGGACAAAGATATAACTTCCTGAGTTTATAAATTTCTTTTTCAAATCGCTAACTAAACTATCAAAAACCCAGTACAAAAATGAACAAATGATGTGAAGCAACAGAACTCTTATTCATTAATGATGGGAATGTAAATTGGTATAGCCACTTTGACCATTTTTCCAAAAACCAAACTTATTCTTACCATACGATTCAGCAATCACACTCCTTGGTATTTGCCCAAAGGAGATCAAAACTTATGTCTACACAAAAACCTGCACAAAGAGATGTTTGTAGCAGCTTTATTCATAGTTGTCAAAATTTGGAAGAAACCAAGATGTCTTTTAGTAGGTGAGTGGATAAACAAACTGTGGTACATCCAAATTATGGAATATTATTCAGTGTTAAGAAGAAATGAGCTATCAAGCCATGAAAAGACATGGAAGAAACTTAAATGCCTATTGCTAAGTGAAAGAAACCAATGTGGAAAGGCTACACACTGTATGATTCCAATTACAGAACATTCTGGAAAAGGTAAAGCTGTGATGATAGTAAAAAGATCAGTGGTTGAGAGGCCTTGGGGGTAAAGGGATGGACAAATATGCAGAGTACAGAGGATTTTTAGGGCAATGAAATTATTCTGTCTGATATTGTAATAGTGGGTACATATATAAAACATAATACACAGAGTGAACCATAATATAAACTATAGATGTTTCAGTGTAGGTTCATCAGCTGTAACAACTATACCTCTCTGGTGGGGAATGTTGATAATGGGAAGATATGCATGTGTGTGGGGAGGGGGAATATGGGAAATTAATGTAACTTCCTTTTAATTTTGCTGTGAATCTGAAATGCTCTAAAAATTGAAGTCTTAATTTAAAATCTTAATTTAAAAATCTATCATATATGAGACAAATAATTCCAGTTAATCATTTATTTTATGAAGGTAATCAGAAACATAAATAATAATTAAATGTGAAATATTTATAATATAAAAGTATAAATAAAGTTAAAAACTAAAATATATTATTATCCTAACTTATACCTATGTCATAATTGATTTAACAAATTCCAAAGACAAAAGGAATGCCCCAATTACACTTTTAGCAAATACACCACGTTAAAGGAGACAATTCAAATGCATTGGGTACATTTAGGTAACATGGGACAGAACACATCAAAGTATAAAAGGTGATTTGTGCCTATGTGTAGTAATTTTGTGCGGTTTTACTTTCTTTTCTATGCTATTTCTCCATTTTTCTAATTATTTTTAATGAATATCTGCTAGATAAATAATCAATAAAAATGTTTATGTAAAGAGGAAAAATCATTGACCTATTCAAAATTCGAGTATTTACCTTCTTAGAAGTACAGAAAATGTTTTTCCTTCAGTTTACATTGATAAAGCGGAACTGTTGATTATATCTCATTATGACATGTTAGTTTTTTTGTTTTGTTTTGTTCTGCAGCCTAATAAAATCAGTTACCTGACAAACATCCTTTCTTAGTTGGAAAGCATCATGAACAAAAAGTAAGTTTAATCTAATCCCAGCCCTTTTACCTATCTATCATGTGAACTTGGCATATATGAGTTTGTTTAGGCACCTGCAAATTGGATCCACAGTATCTTCTACCTTCATCTAACTCATAGACTTATAGTAAAGAATAGTAAGATATTAGGTCAATAAATTTGCTCTGATATGACCTATTATGCCACATTATATATTTGGTTTAAATTGTAATATTATTACATCTATAAATTCCATATCACTTTTAGCAATTAATTTTGGGATTAATGTACCTTTGAAATGTGTACAGAGTGTTCACATATACAGTATATAGTATGCATTACCAAGTAATGAAAAGTCTAGTATCAGAAAAGCAGAATATATTATTTCGGCTATTTTTACTTGACACAATTTATGCCCTATTAGAAGCAAATAAAGTCTAGACAGTTGTTAGTGTTTTTATGAAACACAAGAGAAAATAGTTCTACAAAGTCTGTGTCACTGTCATTGTAAAAATTGCAACTTATCTAATCTCAGTGTTATATACATGTTTGTACTGTGCTTTTATAGAAAAACTGACTATGACTCTGACACTACTTTCAAAGGTGTACATTCTTCTGGTACAGAATAAGTGGTTGATAGATTGCTCTTTTCAAGTTATTTTTCAGCAGAAATCAGATACTCTCAACAATAAAATATGGGACAGTTAAAATGTACCTAAAATAGCCTTTTACACTACAGAATATCTGGATTAATACATTTTATATAATACAACACTCCAACATTTAAAACAAAAATCAGACTAAAAGTGGTGAATAAAAGAGGAAAATATTTTTAAAACATGTTAAAGTGGATATTATTGGTTGTCTACCCTGAATGTCTTCTCCCCTCCTTATTCTCTACAGAAACATAGTATTTCTCAACTTCATGCCTCTGCATTACTCAGCCCATGTATTCAGAGACAGATGACTGCATTTCAGCTCCTGAGGTGGCTCTGACTGGTGTACAGGTAATTCCATCTATCTTACCAGTGGTTGGTTTACAATGACCATATGACCCAAACCAATGAATTCAAAACAGTAGTTTGCTAAGAAATATTGGCAAACTTTTGTTCGTCTTGTTAAGGTTCAGAAAACCACATTAAATGCGGAATTGAAGATTAAAATTGCTGCAGCCACCTTGCTACAACATGATCTAGTATATTTGGGGGGCAGTTTGAGTTAGGTTATATATTATTTGAAGATGAAAGTATTCCAACTGATGCAAAATAAATGAACAAGAGCAAAACATAATAGATATGTTTAAAAGTAATGTGTAGTAGGTCTTCTGTTCTGCTATGGTCTGCTTTTTAATGAGTGGCATTATGTGTAATTTATTCATTTTAAAATTGCATAACACAATATGAACAGCTGTCATTACAGCATTATAAATAAATCAGGTTTGCTGGGATTATTTAGAGACTAAACATAAGATACATTCGATATACTATTTGGCCTAATTGAAGGAAATAAAATTAGAAGCCCTGAGAGAAGTCTTGATGAGGCAGGATGGGAAACAAACATAAACAGATGAAAACAGTACCAGAAGGCAATTTATCTTTCTCCATCAACAGAATAAAAAATACTATATATTTTCTCTATGTTGGATGTCTCAGTGTATCTTCATACAAACTTGTATAGTAGAGGAAAAAATAGAAAAGTATTTAAAGGGTCCTTACAGCACAATGAAGTTGGAACTATGTACCTTTAAATATAGGCTTAAACAAAAGGACAAGAAAGATACTCAGAAACATGAAGTCTTTTCAGGTGTTTATCTCCTTCACCCATTCAGTATTCTATTTGGCTCAATTCATTTGAAAAATCCTGAGTCTCAATACCAAAATTTTACCTACGTGTTACATAGTTGTGCCAGTTAACTATTTCCTCTTCTCACTCTTTCATGCATATTAAATAGTAAATGCCTTGCAAAACACTAGAGGCATGACCTATAAGTGTACTGTCTCTTAAAATTCATGAATTTGACAGGTAACTAGGAGTTTTAATAAGTATGCATTTCTTACGCAATAGGGACAAAGTTCAAGTCAGTATGAGATATTCACTAATCCTGCTACTACAATGTCAATTTAGAAGATAGACTTTCTAAATTCTCACCATTGTATTTGCTTTTATTTTATATTTCCCATTTTCTCTAGAGATAATTGAGATAATGAACTAATATATTTTAGATCATATATAGAGAGTATTAATTTAGCCTATATATAATAGTCAAAATATAGCAAAGTACTAAAGTAATTATTTGTTAATTGCACATGGTAAATTGTCTCATTGCCAAAATACCCCTCTTGTGCCGCATCCCCTATCAGACTTCCCCTAGAAGGAAGATTACCCTTTCTGCTACACCATGTGATTTGCTTTCGCCAATGAAATGCGTGTGTAAACACTCATGAACATACTGCAGGAGCCACTGCATCTTTTTGGAGCCATATTTGTCTTTTTGCTCTGCTCTGAGACCTAAAGGTCCCAGCGTTGGTTTGAAAATTAAAAGAAGACTCATGATGGACATGAATGTAGTTGTAAGCTACTAAGATTGTGGGTCATTTGTTACTACAGCATAAATTGGCCTAAACTTAGTATATAATTCTGTTCAGCATCATACCACACATTTTCTTTAAACTACCTTTTAATTCTTACAACAGCCTGTTGATATATTATCTGCTCTTTACCTGCGATATAAATAAGACAGATAAATGGAAACTACGAAGCTAATTCAATGACTAAGTTGTCAGATTTTAAAATCTGTGCATTTAACACTCTATACTTCATCCCTTATTTTAAAAATAAACATAATCACATGACTTGTCAAAAACACAAATTTCTTAAACAAATATAACTGAAGCTTACTTGCCATAATTGCAAATTTTGTTCTCTTTTCACTACATGAATATCTTATATAATAATCCTGAGTAATAAAAATGTCCTTCTTCATGTGAAATTTTGTTTAACCTGAGAGTAGTGACATTTTTATCATAGGGAAATAGCTGCTGGAAATTCTTCCTTAATTTTTATTTTATTCAATATTTCAAATCATTTACATAATTTGAAAAGCAAAGTAAAGGAGAATCAAATGAGAATTTTGCCCCAACAAAAGACATTACCCAAATCCCCAGTCTGGAAGTAACGAATGTTATTAGTTATTTATGTATCTCCTCAGAGGGAATGTATGCATATAGAAGAAATAGATTTGGACACTATTTTTATTATTTAATATTATCTTACAGATGATAAATTCGGGGATCATAACATGTAGATCATATATGGAGTTATATATGTATAGATTAAGAGATTTCTTCCTCTTTTAAAGTAGTACTGTGATTTATTAAATGGATGTTTGCACATATGCATTTACATCCATAGGAAAAAAATACTAGAAATACAGAGTTACGACGATATGTAACTTTTATATATATTGACAACTTACTCTTTTCAGAAGTTTTATCAATTTACATTCCCATGAGTAATGCAAAAGAGATCACCCACACATATGTTGATGCCAATCCAACAGGAAAAAAAGTATATTTCAGTGTGATTTGATTTGCATTCCTTTTTTTATATCTAGGCTGAAAATCTTTTTATTTGTTTATGAATTTCTTATATTTACTTTTCTATAAACTATCTGTTAATATAATCTCCATTTGAACAAAATTCTAATTCAAATCGGTTGTTACAAACCATTGATACTTTGTGATTTAGGCTATTCAAATTAAGTATGTCTTAATATGTTGCTAATACATGAAGCATATGTTGTTTCCATCAGAAAAATTATTTTTAGAGAAAATGAAATATGTCACATTTTCATTTGTTATAAAATATTATCACAGGTAAGGAAATACTATTTTAGTATGTAATTGAACAACTAATTAGCTACAAGAGTCCTATGCACTATTTGATGAAATCACTATCCTTACTAACTATAATTTTGTACATTATTTTGGTACGTACTGGTACATTATTTTTAATTATAAAGCATTTTGAGAAATTTATATATTTTAAGAACTTGAGTCTTTTTTAGTTCAAAGAATAAACATTTATCAGTATTATCTACTCTTAAGCTTCTTTTGGTTCTTTTAGCTACATTTCTATTATGTCACTTCACATTCTGTTTTCCTTAAAAATTTTAAGATGTATGTTTTGGGAAACAATATACATATAAATATAAATTTCTGATAAACAAATTAGATGGCTATTCTGCATCTATTCTTGCAGTGCTCTTTCCTTTACCAAAATCTCCAGAATTCTAAAATGTTACATTTGCCAGATTTCCTTATAGCTAGCATTCTGTATAGTAATTATGTTTTGTGCAGTAAATGTATTTCAATGTGATTTGGAAGACAGAAGTCAGAGAAAGACCATGCTGTTATTGCTTTTGACTTTAACTGCTGTGAGCAAGATTACAGAGACATGGATGTCAAGACATAGTTGCAGGGGCCAGTATGTGCAGTTAAGTGTCTAAGTGCCATCGTTTTGCCTGCACAAATGAATTGCTAAAACAAGAGCTTCCCCACCCCAGCTTGTTGATCACTGGATTGTGATAATAATGCAGTGTTCTTGAATTTAATAGTTCCAATGATCTTCTGATCTCTACTTTTTCAGCTTTTTAAATTTTCAGCTCACTGTCAATTTTGTTAATTCAATAAATCATGATGTATACGATATATATTAATATACCATATTTCCTTTCATATTTGCACATTTATGTAATAGTAATTTTATTATACTCATCCACTTTTATATCACAATATATATTTATTCTAACCAGGCGAAACACAAAAAAATTTCTCATGGTCCCTATGGAGCTAGTGATAGAATATCATCGCATTCATTTTTAAATAAATGAAAGGCCATAAGAATCTGAGACCTCTTCTCCCTATAGATTTTACCAAAATCATTCTTAATATTTTAAGTTGTCTGTTTTAGAGAATAATATCAGATCACTCTTCTACAAATTTTGAAGATAATAATAATAAGGAAAGAGTCAGCCCTGACCAGATTCAGCTTTAATTTTCCTGTCAGGCTGGTATTCAGTTGACAATTCTTACTGCGATATAATCTTTCCTATAGAAATTAAAGACGTGCACAGAATCATACACTTGTGTTCTGTTATTATCGCTCTTCCCATCACACTGACTTCCTAATCTCTGAATACCTGAACGAGATCTTGTATGAGAATAAGGCCCATCTCCTTCTTGGCTATAGCTTTGTAGTTTTCTATGGATTGCATACCTTCTTGAGTATCCACCTCCAAATTCCTCAAGTGTATTGCCCTGGTTTTTCTGGTTCACTGTGGTGATGATCCCTGGTCATCTCTGACATTATTGAAATTGATGCTAATTTGATATTCTACTAGGATAGTCTATATATACTACAAAGTCCATATTTTCCAAAGAACTTATTACTTCTACCTCCCATACAATGTCAACAATCAGCTGTTAATGTAAAGTGTCCCAATCCAAGGAAAGTTATTACCTTTCATTTCACTGTGTCACGAAGTTGGGTATTATCCTTAACTCCATCTGCTTCCTCGCTCTTCATACGCCATAAATTATGGTGCCATTTTGACTCCTAAATTGTTTCCAAATTCATCTATCCCTCTCATCTTCATGACTGCTATTCCAATTCAGGTCAGCATCATTCCACTGAGTGCATGCATGTTCTTAGTCAAGATCTGCTCATCCTGAATTTATTCTCTATCATAGTTAGACTAATTATTTTAACCTGGCCATGTTACTGTTACTGAGAGTAAGATTTTTAGGAATTTTTCATCTATTTAAGCAGTTGTGAATCAGCCCTCAGTGTTCTTATTCATATTTCATGGTATTAGGAAGATGCATAACATAATGTATCATTTCTATTGTAATCTCTTATTGCATTAAAGATGGCATTTTCCCCCTCAGTTCCATTCTCTTTTTTCTCTTTTCAGTATTTTTCAGTTAAGGAAGTTTTAAAAAGCTGAATAACCACCTCAATCCAAATGTTTTATACCTTTTATACTTTTCCCTAATGTTCTTTGTAACCTGAATGCAACTGTTTAACATAAACATTGATTATATCAAATCTTAAAATAGGGACTCCTTCGTTGACATGCAGCAGTTGAATTAGAAATACATATTCTCATTCCTTTCGTCCTCCTTTTGATAGGGGGTCACTCATGGGCAGTGGCTCATAGGGTTAGGGACAGAATTCAGTTTGATGCCATGTTTAGTCATCTGGAGGAGATATGGAAGATTAGTGGCCAATGCTTATCAGACTTACTGGGAGATGCAAAGCCTCCCTCAGAGTAGTTTTTTCTACTTGTTTTGGACTGAGGCATTATACTGCGGCACACAGATTCTTCACATTAAGGAAGTTTGTGTACTTTGATTACTTCTTTGCTTGGGTCCTGTTCAAAGACAGACAGACCTAGGAAAGTCATTTATTGTATTCTCTGACTTTATGTTGGGAATATCTTTGTTTTTCAAGTTTCTCTATAAATGTCCCATTAAATATTTACTTGTCACAACTTCTTGATCCTTCACTACCTCTTTTTTTTTTTTTTTTTTCCAGAATGGAAACTTCCAATACTGTCTTCAGATCATGATACTGGTTGTCAACCATTGTTTAACAGTTCATATACATGCTTACTGAGGAGCCCAGCTCCTGGTTAAAGAACTTTATGTTATGCCTAAACATAAGCAATCACAAAGGCTTTACCTGGCAGGCTTCACAGGGCCTTCACTCTTAGGTTTATTTACCTGAGGCTGTCACAGAAGTCCTCTTTAAGAACCTCTGCTGAGAGTTCCTCATGAAGGGAGGAGGGAAACACCTTTAATAGACTTTTCCCCACTCTGACTCAGAAATCAGTACTCTTTCCACTTCTCGCCCTTCCTCCTTGCCCTCCCCATGTCCTCAGGGTTCATAAAACTCCCAGAGCCTTTTGTTTGGGGCTCCCTAAATAGTGAGACAACCCCACATCTGTGCTGATCCATCTGACCCTGAACCAGTGCACCATTTCATGAGGAGTATAAAACAGGGGAGTCATTTGTGTTCTCTAGTTTTAGGCTTTCGCTTATTCCATTGCAGTAAGTGATTAAAGGCTTAACTCTTTCCATTTTAGCTTGGTTCTTTAATCAGCTACTCCACACCTGACAGCTTCCTGCTCATCTAAGCTGAGCTCATGACACTTAACACACCCTTACCTCATGACAATTAAATTTCAGTTACCTAAATGACACTGATATAGGGCACCTTTTATAGAGCTATCCACATATGGAAAGGTGAATAATTTCATGATCCTTTTATTTTATGGCAGATTGCTTTCATATGCTATTATGATACATAACATCATCAACATTTATCTGAAATCACCCACTGTTTGTTTTTAATATCATGATATAATACTTGTAGCACGAAGACTTCAGTTAATGAAAGTGGCTAGGCATTTCCTGCTAAGTTTTAATGATTCCTGAATTTTTATTCCAACCTGGCAATATCTGCTCTTCAACTTTTAATCTGACATAATAATTCTTAGTCGCATAATTTTTTAAGTTAAAATGTGTCATTTTCGTAATTAAAAAAATCAGTTAAAATAAAAATTTATTTAGTCCTTGTTTTTTTAAATCTAACTTGAATGGAGTTCGAGTGATGTATATTTTTTCTCAACATTAGAAACTTTCTTCTCTTTCTGTATTTGATTGTTCCAGAACCCATTTTTATAAGCTTGTACTCATATTTATTCCTATTTCATTTTTATATTGGTTATTTATAAATCGGTTTACAAAAAGTCAATTATCTTTGAAATTGAGATTATTCAGCAAACAGACAGCAGAGTTAATTTTTCTCAGAATTCTCAAGCCACTCTACTTCTTTAAGAGTATCTGGTCCTCAGCTAATATCTGAATTTTGTAAAATATTTTGTTTTTGCTTTCCTGATATAAACCCCCAATTCAAGTCTGTGTTAAACACAAAGGGCATGTCCCTTTTAACTCAGTATGAAATGCTATAATGAATGAGCACACAATGTGAGTCAATGAGTTATTTTATCAAGCCAACCATATAATACTTCTAAATATTTAGTTGTGGAACTTAAACAAACTAAAGACAATTTCTTTCACAGTATACTGGCAATTAATAGTTATACCCTTACTCTGCATTTCACATTTGATTCAAGAATGGATAACATGCAGAAGAATTATATTAAGATCATGTATTATGTATAATTTGCTGTTAATTAAACATAAAGACTATACAGACAGGTGGTGTAGTATAAGGTCAACAAATCTGCAATCAGAAAAGATCAGAATTGAAGTTCTGACTGCAACCTACTTCTACTGTATTCTTGGACAAGTTGAATATTTTTCCCTATCCTCTGTTTCCCACCTGTTAATATAGAACTCACAGAGTTGTTGTAAGAATTAAATAATAAAATGTATGAAAACAATCAGTTTTATGTGCAGTCATAAATATTAAATAAGTGGCAACTGCTATTATTTGCATTAATATTGACATCTTTGAATGTCTGTGTAAATTTTATTTTAAAAATCTTATTAACAGTTTAATATAATAGAGTCATCTTTACACATGACTGGAAGTCTAGAAAAATAAAATCTATAACAAAAATAAGAGAAAAGAAACCAGATTTGGCTTGCTTGTGTCTCTAACCAATATGAACTTGAAGTTAGTGACACTGGTTTACTTTTATACACCTACCACATAAGTACACTAGATCAATTAAGCAGATATTAATATGTTCTAGAACACTAATCTGTGTGTTTTTCACTTCAATCATTCTCTATTTACCACATAAGATCAAGCTGCCAGGGAATAACTGTGGAGTGATAAACAATTAGGAATAACATGATTTGATAACTAATATGCATTATTCACAGGTGCAATATTATTATAATGAATTACAACTTTGGGCTTTTAGAGAAAAAAAGAGTATTTAAAATCCAGATGTGGGTTTTCGCTGATATTGGGAAAAAATAATGACTGCCCTTAATTTTGCAATTTAAAGCTTAGTGAATAGTGATTATTACTTACTTAAATTTCCATATTTTAAAAGATTATCCAAAGATGAATTTGTACATCTGCTCTATACTGTGTATCTACTAGAAGCTGGACTGTTTATGACACTTAATCACCAGTATTTCTTTGAGTCCTCTTTACTAAAAATCTATATCTACTGATTTTGTAGTAATCTAATATATTCAAAGAAGTTCAAACAGGAAAAATGATTTTCAGGTACTGAAAGTAATCACTGGGAGGCAAATTTATCTGAAATCATACCACTGGCATGAAACACTGAGATAATCTAGTTTATGTAATTATTTTATAACTATGGTAACCGAAGACCAGAAATATTAATGACTTACAAGTTATAGAAGTTAGTGGCAGAGAGTTTCAAATATCTAGTGCCTTTTCCTCTGTAATAATTCTAGGTAATTTATTATTTTGACATATAACATGATATTTACAAGGATAAACTGGATTGGAAAAAACATTTACTTTACTAATACCACTTCATTTCTTGCTTACCAATTCTAAAACTGGTTTTAATAAAAGGGAAATATAATTTGGTTTTTTATATTTTAAATTTTTTTATTGAAGTATAGTTAATTTATAATGTTAATTTCAGGTGTACAGCAAAGTGATTCAGTTATAAATACACATACATATGTATTTTCTTTTCAGATTCTTTTCCATTATGTTATTACAAGAAAAAAGATATAGCTCTTTGTGCTATACAGTAGGTCCTTGTTTATCTATTTTATATATAGTAATATCTGTTAATACCCAACCCCAAATTTATCCCTCCCTGCCCTTTCCCTTTGGGTAATCATGGTTTGTTTTCTATGTCCATGAGTCAGTTTTTTTGTTTGTAAATAGAATTTGTATCATTTTTTAAAGATTTCATATATAAGTGATATTATATGATATTTATCTTTGTCTGACTTACTTCCCTCAGTATGATAATACTAGGTCCATCCATACTGCTGCATTATTTCATTCTTTTTTATAGCTGAGTAATACTCCATTGTATATATATACCACCTCTTCCTTATCCAGTCATCTGTTGATAGACATTTAGGTTGTTTCCATACCTTGGCTATTATAAATAGTGCTACTATGAACACTGGGTTGCATGTGTCTTTTGGAATTATAGTTTTCTCTGGATATAAGCCCAGAAATAGGATTGCTGGATCATATGGTAAGACTATTTTTAGTTCTTTAAAGAACCAATACTGTCCTCCATAGTGGGCTGCACCAATTTACTTTCCCATCAACAGTGTAGGAGGATTCCTTTTTCTCATACCCTCTCCGGTATTTATTATTTGTAGACTTCTTAATGATGGCCATTCTGATTGAAGTGAGGTATACCTCACTGTAGTTTTGATTTGCATTTCTCTAATAATTAGCAAACCTGAGCATCTTTTTATCTGTCTGTTGGCTATCTGGTTGTCTTCTTTGGAGATATGTCTCTTTAGGGAAATATAATTTGATATAATTTTATTTGAATTCACAAAAATATACATTTAAAAATTAGCATGATTTGGAAAAAAAATTAGTTGAACTACTAGTAAGACAAAAGAAACAAAAGAGTCGTGGGAGGAAATTATAAATTTCTAGCAGGCTCCCTGTGTAAATGGACACTAGGGTTATGGCCCACCATAAAGGTGCCCCCAAGAGTTGAATTACTTAGATTAGGTCAAGGAGACCACAGGCAGAGAAACATCTTCAAGTGATGGGTGTAATACATACTGAAGGACAGTTTACTGTAAGCAATATATTTATGCTTCCCTAGTCTGCTCTTTTTTAGTCTTAGGCTTCTTTACATTTCCTGTTTGATCACTTCTTTTACAGTGTGTATGATTTTCCAAATTTTAGTTAAATTGTAACACAAATGATTCCTACAATTTTCTAAAGTGAACTAAACAGTTTTCAAATTATTTTTTCTGTAGTGTTTGTCTTTTATATTGTTAACTCTTTTGAATTATGCATGGCGTTTCTTCTATATATTTTTCTTTGTAACATGAGAGGACTTCTAGTATCAGGGAAGTCCCAATTAAAATTATACATAGATTTATTCTTTCTGTTGACCCTTACTGTCCACATGACTTATTTCAGGTATAGAGCTAACGTGCTGGTTATAGTGTAGAGTTTCTGCTCCAGTTTGCTGGTCTTCTTTTGTGTTTTATTTATGATAGATCTTCTGAGTTGCATTGGATTCCTGCTACCTGGGCCCACTCAAAAGATTTAAGAAGAGAAATTTATGTATGACATTATGCAAGCCATTTTTTCCCCTGCAACACAATATTCACTTGTCCACCACTTCCAGGATTACTTCTTTTTAATCATCAGACTCACATCATGAAAGTGAGGTTCTACCCACTGATCACTTCTGTACTAAGTCATCAGGTGTTGCTATGACAAGGCCAGAAATGGAGACTTTATTGGATAGTCTAGTAATGGAATACTCATAACTATCCATGAGCCAGAAAGGCCTCATGCAACAGAAAGGTTGTGTTTTTCCTTCAGGCTAGCATGGTTTTGTTTTTAAAGCTATATATTAAAAGTGGAACCACTAATAGTGGTCCTACTTTCTATTTTTCCCAAGTGGTTCCAATATTTTGCGTTATGGCTCTCCCTGAATTATGATTAGTGAAAATTTATCCAGGTATGTATCAGGATGTTGACCAGTATGAATAGTTGCTGTACTCTGCCTTTCTTGTTCTGATTTCAGCACTATTGCAATGGAAACATGGGACTGAATGATTGTGGTTTTGCTAGCCTTTCTTCATAAATCATAAATATCTGCCTAATATTTTTTATTAAGTTAGGGAACACTGAACTCTATTATTAGATCAAAAATCTTTCTTAGCCTCAAAATGGCTTCCATCCATTTATTTACTATGAAATCACTTATTAAGCACCTACTGTGTAATACAAACTATGCTAGGCAATAAAGATGCAAAAATAACAAGATAGATATTCTCTGCCACATTCTAATAGAAGAAATAGATATACAATGAGTATGCAGAAAAAATTACAGTATTTTGTTTTATTAAGTGTTTTGAAGAAATACCACAGTGAATAAGCAAATGAAGACTACATAAGACAAAAAGGTAAAAAAAATAAAGTACTTTTGCATAATGCCTCTTTGAAGAAAGGACATTTAAGCAGTGTACTAAAGGAAGAAGAGTTAGCTGTGAGAAGAATAAAGGTACTATTTGGGGAAATGCTCATGTAAGACGGAAGAGAACATACAGATAATACTGAGGTGTAATAAATATACTGAAAGACGTTAAATTAAAAAAAAAAACATTATAGTACCTGTCAACATTTATTCAATTGAATTGAATGGTGTAGAGTAGTCTAGACCAGCAGGGAGTTTATTTTCTCTCCTAACAAGACTTTGGTCAGACAATTTGGATCTGTGAAAGTCAGTGAATCGGACCCTTTCTTTACTGACTTTTATCACCCCAGTCATTGTGTGTATGTTCTAGGCAGGAAAAGGGAAAGTCTAAGTCCATCTGAAAAGTACCTTTTGTAGATGCTCAAGACAGTGGGCTCTTCCTGTATCTCACTGGTCATACTCATGTGGTCACCATGATGCTCCAGGACAACCTAGCTAGTGTCTTTAAGCTTGGCATATTGATACCATAGGGAAAATTTATGATCCATTAGAAGTGAAAAGGGGAGAATGGATAGAAATTAGCAATGTGAAAAGGGCTAGATGTATAAATGAGTTCGGATAGATATTTAGGAAGCAAAACTTGAAGCACACTGTAGGCCATGCTATGGAGGTTGAGATTTATTTTATTGGCAGTGGGATGTTATTTTAGGCAGGAAAAAGACACAGTATAAACTGTTTACTTCTGTTATGATAATCAAACACTCACTCACATCACAGACTGTTTCGAAGATGCAAGGATTTCCTCTATAATTTGTTAAGGCTGTTGGGCTTTGTACATGTATATTTTGTTCTATGTTTGGTTATTGTTATTTAGACTCCTTTGTGCATTTTTGAAATAACATTCTTTTCAAAGAACGTAGAATTAATCATGATATATTCTGTCATATTACACAGATAAACTAGCATGTAGTATTTAGAATTCAGTATTAGAGAAATTGAGTCAGCTGCTATTATTTCAATTATATTTTTCCCCCATGATAGCAATGCTGTTTACTATGTTAATTTTACTGTTTAACTTTTGATTTTCCAGGAAGTAAAGTCGTTAAATTAAAATATATCAACAAGGCCAAATATATTATATACATACATATTATTATATAATATACTACACATATTTATAATATATTCATAGAGACACACTAATTTCTAGTAATGGAGAAGGCTGCCATTAGGGATAAGGATCAAGTGAAGTGACTAAATAACCTTAAAAATAACTTGCTAAAGAAAATGATTTGATCTCTGGAAACTGTTCACTTCACTTTTCCTCACTTTCAGTTAAAAAAACATTTATCTGTCCACTTAGGACCAAAAGTCAGATATCAGACCTGATTCCTTCCTTTCCTTTACCACTTACTCCATTAGGAAGGTTAGATTAATGCCCGTATTAGTATTTTCTATCAAGGCTATTCTCCTACCTGAGGGCATTTGTACTTGAAATTCCCTCTTCTTAGAATATTTTCTCCCACTCCTTGCCTCCTTCATATATCCTTCATTGTCACCTCATCAGTCAGGCCCTCTCTGACTACCATGTTTAAAATTGGAATGTCTTCTTTCCTACAAATTTCCTCCCTCTCTCTTATTTATGCTCCTTCACAGTATTTCCATCACATAACATGCTATATATTTTACTTACATATTTTATTAATGTCTTTCTCTTCTTCACAACATGTAACCACCGTGAAAAGAGCAGTGATTTTTATGTTTTGTCTACTGCATTCTTTCTTCCAAAATAAGCTTTAGAAAAACCCAATCATGAACCACAGATTTTTTATATGGAATAATATAATTTTAGGATAAATCTAAGTAATTATCTCTTCTTTCTAGTGACTCTGAACCAGGTATCTACCCCCATAATTCTCCTAACTTTTGTTTTCTATGAAATACATTTTAAGTTTCTTAACACCCTAGTATCTTCGACTTTGTGTTATAATTCTTACCATTCAGTCATATTTTAGCAAAAAGCAAGAATTGTTTACCCAAAAAGTTTGAAAATAACCATTACATAATAATAACCAACAGAATGCAGAAAGTCACAAAACTGACACAACCTCTCAAGAAAACTAGAAACAGACTTTTTAACTGAAAGAGATTGTAAAACTATCATCTAATGTATTATTGAGCCAAGAAAAGTGTAAACTGAAACTTCATAAAGCATAACATAGGAGACCTAAGGCTTCCACTGAAATAAATTAGTAAAGTCAACACTTGGAACTATGATTTAGAGCAAATCAACTAAAATTTGTAAAAACACATATTTGAGCAAGTTTTAAATTGTTACAATCTTATAAGCTTGATTAAGCCTAGTATAGTTTTTGTTTGGTTTGCATTATCTTAAAGCAACCTAAATTATTATAGTTGTAATAATGTCACAAGCAAAATAAAGATAAAAGGAAATTTATGAAATAGTTTGTTAGAGGAAGGGGAGATTTGAGTTAGATATTGTCCTTTGCTTATTTCCCTATTACCACTGACATCTCTAAAATATCCATCATATAGATAGTAAAGCTCAGGATCAAGTGTGAAATACAATCAAAGGCACTGTGACAAATTGAAGATATATAATCTATCATTTAGATTCTTTTCATACAATGTGCTTCTTTATAATTTTATTTGAATGAGTCCAGAAACATTTTGACATTGCTCTTTCCATCTTACTTTCCCATAAAGTATAAAGTTCCTTAACTTCAATACTCTTACTTAGAGATTGACAAGGACCTCAACTTATCATTTGAGTAATTCCAACAAAACATATGTATTTGAGTGAACTTGTTTATAATGCTATTTTCCACATTAGAAGCGGGAAAATTTTGTCTCTATGGAATATGTCAGCCAATGAATAATTACCAACTTAATTTTCATCATCTGTTCTAAATAGATGGTAATTTCCATCATGTCAAAATTTCAGAAGGCAGTTATTACTAAACCAAAATAATTATGTAAAATAGGATGAAAACCATACAAGTAATTAGAGAGTAAACCTAAGTCTAACATATGCCTAACTCAATATTATCCTGAATGAAACCGAAAAGGACAGCATCAATGTGGGTTTTAAATGGGAACATATTATTATTATTTGATGACATAACTTTGGGCAAATTATTTGGTAAGTAAGAAAATCAAAACTACAAATACAATTTTATCACAGAGATTTTTTAAATGTCAGAGACAACTCTTTGGCCATTATATTTATTTATTTAAATTTTTTGGGGGTGGAGGTAATTAGGTTTATTTATTTATTTATTTTTAATGGAGGTACTGGGAATTGAACCCAGGACCTTGTGCATGCTAAGCACATAATCTACCACCGAGCTATACCCTCGCTGGCTCTGGCCATTTTATTTTATTTTATACTATAAATATTATAACATTATTGGCCTGTAGACCTAAAAAAGAAAAGAAACAATTGGCTGAACAGGACATGACATCTGATGGGAGATACTGTTAGGATAAAGTCTGAAAGAGAGGTTATATATGGTTCTCAGAATTCATTATGATATCTACTTTATCTACTCATCCACATGAGATACATTAAATTAAAGACTTTTGATACTGAACATCCTTCTCCTTTAAGTTTATTTGGGAAGAAAAGGAAAAAAAAACTTTTAAATGAACTCTTACCAGTACTTGAAATTCAGTATTTCTACTTCATATTTTGATTATTATAGAAAACTTAAATTATATGGTTACCATTCTTATAGGTTAAACTGGTAATGTTAGAAACTTCATGTGGTTCAGTGTAATATGTCTGGTGTTTTTCCTTTCAGTTCTGCATTTGAATATAGTTAGTGTCCATATGCAACATAAGTTTTTAATGCTATATGTAATTAACAAATAAAACTTTAGGAGATAAAACTGCTCTACTTCCCCTTTAAAATGATAAATTTTATGTTCAAAGACACTATCTCCTCTAGCCAATTAATAAATTATAGGGATATTCAATATTAAACCAATTATTAGAGGCTTAATTGGTAAAGTGAACACTAAGTCTTGACTTCAGATGATTATGTCATAGTTTAAAAATGATTAATCATATTTTCCTTTGTTAAGTTGTTATATAATATTGTATTTGATGTTAATTAATTTAACAGAAAATAAATTCAGTCTATAAGTGAAATTCAAGTACATTTGATAGATTTCTTTAATTGCTGTTCAGTATTGGGAATTAAAAAACATTTCCCAAATATGATTAACATGTATGGAATATGATCATAATTTATATATTTCACATAAATTTTATATTTTTCAAATGCAAAAACTTAATCCACAGAAGAGAAATCAGTATTTTTGCTAAAAAAGTTCTTTATATATCCAAGATAGATAGATTCATACACAAACACATATACACAAATATAAGCTACTATAATGTTATTAAAGATTGTAATAATGTTAATGAACATTTCTATCACTTATGTTTAAAGGTCATTAAAGAAAAAAGGGTAAAAACTATTTTTAAAACTGAAAATTATTTTAAAGTGAACAGTTGAACAAGAAATACATTTTGTCCTTTAGTTGAAAAGGAGATCAAGGAATTCAGACAAAGCAGAGTTATCACTATTATGAATTAAATTGACTTAATTGTGGCATAGCAATTTAAATGACATATTCAAAGTTCTCATAAATTAGAAATACATTCCAAAGAATAACATAGCCATTATCCAATTTTTTCCTAATTATTTTATTCCCACAAAATTTTCTTTTTAAAAATGAAGTTCATACTCTTGTCTTTGACTTTATAATGAAGGAAAAATTGTTACTAAATTTATAATGAAGAAAAAATTGTTTATTGTGAAACTAAGTAATGCTTTGTTATGAATTTTCATAGACAAACATACACAAAGTGATTAATAAAACTGATGAAGTAGAACTTGAACATTTTGCAATATAATAGCTTCAGTTTGGTCTCCAGTATTTATCTTCATAGGGTAATCTGATGTGGGTGGAGTCTTTAAGAATTTAAATAACTTATTTTAAAATAATTTGAATTAATACCTATATCTGTATATTTTCTCTAGTAACTTGGATTTCACCTTATTTCTCTCTCTTTGTCTACCATTTCCTACACTAATTCATTACTTTGCCAGTCAAAAGAAATCTGTCTAAATGTATTTACTGTTTTAACATTAAAATATCTAACTTAAATACTGTGTTTCTGTAAATAAAATTAAATGCTGTATATTTAAATAAAATTTGTTCATTTAAATAAAAAAAGTCCATATTTGTGTAAGAACAAATGCATCAATTCTGGCCCAGTATCAGTAGGGGACACTTTAAATCATTTTCCTGATTCTAATATGTTTGCCTGGTAACAAAATGAAAGACAAATGGGACACAACTGAAAATTGGGATTTTCCCTAATCTCATTTGGATAGCCACAGATTTAAGTTTTGTATTCACACATGAACCTCTGCTGTCTCTCAGGGCCAGGATCAGGTGGTGTTGCTTTTAAGGGGTGGGGAAGCAAAAGAAACCCAAAGCCAGAAAGCTCTAACACCCTGCTAACACAAATGAGGTTCATTAGATTTAAGTGTTCTAAATATTGCTTGATATCATATCCGAGGTCAGGATGAGCATGACCCCAGTTGCTGAGCATCTAATGAGGAAAGCTAAGTGGAGCTTAAATATAGAAATTGACTTGAGACCCCATGTGACTACAGAATGCACTAGCATTGCTAACAGGAGGGTCAGAACCATATCCCAAAAGTGTATCTCCCCAACATTTGATATGTTTTGTTATTTGTTTGCCTACAATACATTCTTCCATGCAATTCTTTATATATGGTCAACTTTATCAATCTTTTCACTAATGATTTTTAAGGTATGAATATAATTCTATGGACTTTTACCACTCAGAATAATTCTATTTTCTCCTAAAAATGTTTTTAAGTTTAAATACTAAAGCAATCATTTGTCTTAAGTCAAGTATGGGAAAAATACAGAAGGTGACAATATTGGCCATTTATTATATTTAGGTTGACTATTTGAACAAATTATTTAAGAATACCAACCAAAACAAAGTAAAATGTATTTGACTGTAACTACATCATCAATAAAAGACATTTTTTCAATACTATCAAAGATGTTATGATTTAGAATATTGTAGTGACATAATTTTGTTACTTAAATAAATCAAGTACATGACCTCTATGACTTTCAGATACATGCTTACATATATCAACACATAAATACTTTAGTAATGAAAAAGTAGAAACAAATTTTAAATATTATTTTTAATTATTTTTGAATAGTGAAGTTATGTTTTCTATTAGTTTCTAGTAACAAGAATCCATTCTAATTTAAGCAGAAAGTTACTTAATTCAGAGGCTTACATTTTTTGGAAGAGCTGTATGAGTAGACTATTTTTCTCAGAACAACAGAGCAAACAGTCTTTCACAGGAACAGCTTTGAAATCCAAGATTTCAAAGTAATCAGGAAGCCATGCCAAGAGTCCTAGCTCGAAGACCACACTACTTTTTTCTGCAGTCCCCACAACCAAACTGATTGACCCAACTGTGATATCCACAAAGCGAGCTACAACATTCCGAGAGCTCAGCTACAGCTCAGCTTCCGTCCTTCTTAAGAAAAAGCTGCAGAAGCATGATTCAAAATAGCAATACCTGTCTTCAAAATCTAGTCCACACACACCGCTTGGCAGAAGCTACGTTCTACGTGAGATATGAACTCTCCGAAAGTCTGAAAAGCCCAGTCTTCAGCATTCCAGTCTCTTATATAGGGTAAGGCACTTAAGTGTGAGCTATTCTGCATTTGTCTACCACACAGATGTTTTTAAATCACTTCTTTTGGTTTTTATGGCTTCACCCAATAGTCCGCAATAACTTTTTAGATCTAAATAGTCAAGTATTGCCATAGTCATTAGCATTCACACAGCACCTGTACTATACACATTAGTGGAAAGAGAAATCTCTGTCTCTAATTCAGTAACCTCCTCTCAACATTTTTTCTGTCACTCTATAACTAATCCATAATTTTCTTTAGAGAGTATGCTGAAAACTTCAATCTTGTTTATGAACTTTTGAGTATTAGAAAATCTGGAGCTGAACAATCAAGGACCTTTTCAATTATCAGTTTTTGGTCTACTATATCCTAGGTTTTGTAGCAGAGGAGCTTAAGCCATGCTTAGCTTTTGCTAATTAAGCATACACTATTCTATTTTATGTGTCCTTTTTTTTATACAGTGGAGAAATTGGCGTTTTTCTCACAGGTGATTGGCCTTCATTTAGAATGTTTATGCTTCAAATAAAAATTGAACTGAAAGTCCATTTTTTAAATTGAAATAATTCTGTATCAGAAGACTCAGCCTTGAACCCATCTAGCACTTAGCAGTTAAATATTTGCAGTGCTTAGCAGTAAGTCTATTATTACTAGTAACATTAGGACTACTTAAAAAAAAAACAAAACAAAATAAAAGCTACACAAGTTATGCTAAGCACTTAAAATGCCTTACCCCTCAAAACAAAAACTTATGAGATGTATGTTGTTAATATCCTAATTTTCTTTACTAAGAAACTTGGAGATTAGTAAATAGTAGAACTTAATTTTCATTAAAATCTTTTTTTTGTTTGTTTTTGGTCCTATGTTAGTTACCTATCACTGTGTAAAAAATTGCCCAAATTGGGTGGCTTAAAATAACACACCGTTATTATCTCACAGTTTTTATGGGTCAGGAGTAACAAGATTAATCTAGGCATTTTGCTAAGAATCTCACATGGCTGTAATCAAGGTATTTGATAGAATTCATTCTTTTGTTGAAACTAAAAAAAAGTCCACATCCAGGTTCACTTAAAGTGTTGGTAGAATTCATTTCCTTGCATCTCCAGTACTTAGGGCCCCAGTTTCTTATTGGCTGTTGGCAGAAAGCTTCCCTTAAATTTTTGTCAGGTGGGTCATACAGCATGGCTGTTTACTTCTTCCAGGGCAGCTAGGTAGAGAATCTCTAGAGCCAATCAGCTAGGAATACGGATTCTTATATAAGGCAACGTAATCAGAGAAGTGCTGGTTCATCGACTTTGCCATATTTTATTCATTAGAAGCAAATCACAGGATATAATCACACCCAAGTACTTGGAGGGAGGTTGTTATAAAAAGGTGTAAACACCAGCCTGCAGGAATTAATGAGGGCCCCCCTGGAGTCTGTATGTGACAGTCCACCCTTGAGCTCCCAGTGATTCTCGTCCCTTCCAAATGAAAAGGACATTCACCATCTTGTCCCAAAGTCCCAAAAGTCTCATAGTAAATTGATGATAGCCTCTGCTCAAAGGATAGGATCAAAATTAGGTCTACAGTGGGATGAGGTCCCGCAGGTGTAGTTCCTATAAAATTACACTGATCTGTAAAACTGAAGAGACTATCCCCTCCTTCCCCATACGTGCAGCATAGTGGTGGGACAGGCAGAAGATAATAGCTATAAACATTCCCATCTATGAGTGGGAGTTAGTAAGGAGTCAGTGGTCTATAGCAGTTTTGAAATGAAGCTGGTCAAATGTTGACTGCTTCCTTAAATAGGTTTCAATGCCTGGGAAGAACTGTCTACACCTCTCATCTCTCTCTCTGGGTTCTTGGTTTTATTCTCCAAGTCACCTTTTCTTTTTCATGAGACGCAGCACTTATTTTATCAGCCTCCTTCCTGCCTATAGACTTCTGAGTCTCTGGTAGTCTTCTTTCTTTTGAGTCCAAGTTGGCAGTGTAGTTGAAGAAATAAATTTCTCAAAAAACTTTGTAAGCCCTTAGTGAATTTCACTGGGGTTCAATCTACCAACCATAGATAGAGATCTTTTCAAAATAAACCCTTCACTGCAGGAGATTCTGCTGAGATGGCTCAGGGAAAACCCCATTAAGCTTCCTAAAGCCTCTATGGTTTGTTTAGAAAATGTGTGTCACACAAGATTGAGTCCTTATTCTTTTCAAAGGACACTTTGCATGGCTGAATACTCTGACCTTTTTAATCTTTTGGAAGTTTTAGCAAAAGTTTGTAGATTCAATCCTTGGCTTTTCCTCTAGATCATACTTTTTAAATATTGCTTGAAAGCTGTTTCCCAGTTTTAGCATCCTTGCTACCTAGGAATGTTGAGAATTTTCAAAATCATCAGCTCCTGTTTCCTATTTAACAGTTCTTTCCACAATCTGTCTCTCTCCTCTATCATTTTACAATTAACAAGTTAGAAGAAATCAGTAGGCACTCAGTACTTCCATTGGAAATCTCCTTAGCTGTATATCCAACTGGAGCCATTCTGCTTTCCATACAACTCATGGGATAATTTTGCTAAACTTTCTGCTATTGCATAGCAAGAATCCTTCTTCCTCTGGTTTCCAATAACATGTCATTCGATGCTTTTGAGCTCTCACTGTTAGTACAGATTTATGCTAATAGACTATTCAAAATAATTCAGAATTTCTCTATCATGATCTGCAGAATTTCTCCAGCCTCTACTCACTGCCTACTTCCAAAGCTACCCCTACATTCTTAAGTATTTATGTCAGCAGCACCCCACTTTGAGGGATCAGAATCTGTATTAGTTATCTATTGCTTCTTAACAAATTAACACAAACCTAGTGGTTTTAAACAATGAACATTTATCATCTCATAGTTTCTATGTGTTAGAAATCCGAGCTCTACTTATTGGGGTCTTCCAGGGACCCCCTCACGAGGCTACAGACAAGGTTTCAGCTGGGATGTATTCTCATCTAGAATCTCAAATCTGGAAGAGTCCACTTGCAAGAACACTCCGGTTGTTGGCAGAACTCATTTTCTTATGTCTTTGGGACTGAGATGCCAGCTTCTTGCTAAGTGCCAGCTGGAGGCAAATAGGGAGTTTATCTATAGTCTGCTAAGAATATAGATCTTATATAACGTAACAAAATTACAAAAGTGACATTCTACCTCCCATCATCTATTATGTTATATTAGTTAGTCTACTAGTTAGAAGCAAGTCATAGGTCCCACTCACACTCAAGTGAAGGGTATGAACACCAGGAGGCAGAACTATGAAAGGGCCACCCTAGAAGTCTGTTTATCACAGGTAAAAAATTTGAGTTCTTATACATACCAAAAGTAGGTTTGCTAATCTTGTAAATTTTATTTCTTTTAAAAAATCTGTAAAATTTGTTTATTCTTCAGAATGCTTCAATGACTATCACTCCCACTACCCAAAGAGACCCATGAAAGATGATGATGATAAAATTTCTAGAAATTTACAACCTACTCCTTTATACATTTATACAGTAGTACTGATAATGACCACAGCTCTCTATAATTGAAGAGAAAATTAATTTATATGTAATATATTAACTTATATTATAATTAATAGTTACATGATTGAGTATAATATATTTATGTAATTTTAAAATATTATCAAAATTTGTTTAAAATAAGTGAAAAAAAGTCTCAAGTTCCACAGTTAGATCTATAGTAAAACATTCTAATTATCTTTCTTCAGCATAAAACACAATAGTAAACTCATTAATAATCAGTTATTTTAATGAATCTCCCCTTGCTTCTAGCTTTGATGTTGTTTCCCACTTAATTTTCAGTGCATTTTAAAGAGTAATTAATATAGGCAATATAAAACTTTCAAATAACCGATGTACTTATTACTCAAAACTTCATTTGTCTATTTTCACAAAGGTAGGATCTAGTTCGATGCACATGTTTCACTTCTCTTTCTCAAAGGTATTATTTTTAATTGAGTTTTGCAAATTGATTTAATTAGCTTAATTTTTCTTTATTCTCAGACTGTTATATTTCAGTCATTATGGGATGAAGGCTTTGTTTTGCATTTAAAATTCATATTACTCTGAAGTGGTATCTTGCATACAAATTACCACACCAGCAGCATTTTAACCACACCATTATAACTCTAGGAGCAAGGGAAGGATAAGAAAGTTAGAAAATATACAAGCTTAGATAGAGAATCAAATCTCAAAGTAAAAAAAAATAAAAATTCACAATGTGTATCTTTATTTTCATAATGTCAGATAATTATTTTTTTACAATTTTAAAACATACTCAATTTTTAGAATCAAATATCACAGTAATTTGGCATAAGCTAAAAAAGAATTAAACCTTTAGGAATCATCAGCACGTAGAGTTAGAAAATCATTAGTTAGTGCATAAGGCCTAGGAAAAATTTCTGAGGTTCTTAATAAAATGTACTTACTCAACTGAATTTTCTCTCACCATTGAATCAGAAATGTAATCCTAAGGATTATTCTCCTGTCAATTTGCAAAACATAAAACCTAGTTATCTATATCATGTAAAACAGTGAATGCATTTTTTTCATTTTTAGCAGTAGGATCTGTTAATTGTAGACTATTCAGTAAACAGAAGGTTTTATAGAATAAAATTTTAAAAGTCACCCACAATCACCCCAAAATAATTACTATAATCAATTGCTTGTATAGTTTGTTTTATTTCCCTATGAATGTTCTATAACTGATCCTAGTGTCTATAATACTACTATTGTCCAATAGAAACATAATGCATGCCACACATGCAATGTTTAATTTTCTGATACATTGAAAGATGTACAAGGAGATGAATTAAATAAATTTTAATAAAATATTTTATTTTACCTAACATGTACAAGATATATAACATGTGTGACTAACTCATTAGGGAGTAGGACTCAGGAAACAGGAAATCTGATAAGCTCAATTGTATCAAACTTATAACCTGATGTTTACTCAAACTGTTACAGGGAAGTCAATTTTCATTTTTCAGGGCTATTGACTACTAGGTCAACTATAGCATTTGCTCTTGGGGGAAATACAGCTATTTTGTTTTTTGCATTTTTTCTAATCTTTCTGTTTGGGGGCCATAAAATGAAGTCCAAGTCTGAATAGTGGTAATAGCTCATGTAAAATCAAAAGCTATCATTAGACATACTGAATAATTAATCAAAATATATAAAAGTTGAGCAATTATGTCAATTAATTGCCTCTCATTTTTACCACTTGGAAAATTACTTGAAAATTGCTTATATATTTTGCAAACCAGAGGGTGCAGTCCTCAGTGTGGAAAAACAAAGAACAAAATGGGGATATATTTCATATATAGAATGGTTTCCAAATGATGTGGTGAAGGAATGGAAGAAAAAAATAACAGCAACAGAAAAGTCATTACATTTTATTGCTTTAGAAGAAACATAAACAATAATTTATAGGAGGCCCTGAGATTTGGGAATTGAAAGGTTAATGCAAGTAGAATTGATGTCATAAAAAATGATCATGATTCTGCATTTTTTAGAAAATTTTGAGAACTATCCCATTTCCTACCTAAAAAGGCATAAAATTCTGGCATGAGAATTGATGTCCTTTGTAAAGTGAGCCAATCCAGTACCACCCATCTTCCCCCACCACACAAGAGCTCACATATTTAGCCACAGTATATTTTTTAACAACTGAGGCAGGGGTGTGTGGTGGTAACCTGATGTTTTCTCCTACATACAGAAATATTGAATAATTTCTCTACTGGCTAGTCTCTCTTCTCCTCACACACACTCCCCACGGGTGAAGTAACGGGTTATCTGTTGATACATTTGATAGAAGTTCATCTTATATAGCCAGGTAGCTTCTTTCTTCTTTGGGGGTTAGGCTATATACATGAAATTATATTTTCTCCTTTGCTCCTACACACTATAAAATTTAACTCCAGTTCATTGCGACCTCTGTTTTAAAGGCTGTATAATCATGGCCTTAGTATTATGAATCTTAAAAGGCGTAACTTCAAACCCAGCTTTTCTTCATCCTTTGATTCATCAGTATTATCATTTTTCACACATTCAATAAGTATTCAAGCATCTACTATGTGCCAGCAGTGTTCTAGGAGTGGAAGATACAGAGGTAAACTTAATAGCCAAAGAACATTCATGTGGATCTTACTTCATATGTGTTAAAGGAGATTTGTTGGCTTCTATCTGCCACCTCTTTGTCTCATTTCTTAGATGTTTTAGAATTTGATTGAGGGAAAGGAATGTTATTTATTAAATCTCATCCTCAGTGCCACTCCTCTCCAAATCATCTTGGTTTTAACCATTTCCCTAAATTTTATTTCCACTACCATGTCTTCGTTGTTTTTCTCTATCCTCTCTATTTAGCCTTCAAATCTTATTTACATGCCACTACCTCAGTCCTTGTCATTGTCAGTAAAATTATATTTTCTTGTCTATGTTGCTCCAATGTCTATGTTGCTCCGTAATGTATTTATGTCTGTATTTATTTATTTATTGTTTTTTATGTACTTATCCACACTACTTCCAAAATTCTCAGACAAAACTTTTATAACTACCTACAGTTTTGACAATACTAGACACATCAGGAAGTCTCTCAGATTCTATTTGGGTTACTTCATAGACACATCCCATGTGGATCTTCTGTCACCTTGCTATCCATACCTGAGCTATAACTCTCATGATGAATTTTATTAACTTGTCTTCTGTTTTGTTTGCCTCATTCATTTTTGGGTTTAGCTCTTCCTTAGATGAGGGCCCTTCTCTGGTAGATATTTGATAAAGTGCCACTGAAAGGTACATTTCTTGCATCCTTACATGTCTAAAATATCAGTGCACATATTTGAGAGATAGGTTTTCTGATTATAAAATTTCAATTTGGAAATAAGGCTTTATAGAAGTTTGAAGATATTGATTCACTGTTGTCTACATTGAGAAGCCTGATCATAATGTGTACCTTAAAATTTTGTATGTTCTATATGTTATCTATAATTTTTCCTCTAGATTTTGGACCTTCTGTCTGACAATGAAGTTCTGCAATATATTAAGACGTGACTTGGTATGGTGTTTCCCCACCTCAATTTTCTGTGTTAGATGTTTCCAATTTTTAAAAAATCATGTGTTTTATTTCTGGGAACTATTTTTATATTATTTCTTGAATTTTTTAACTTCAATTTTTATAGATTTTTACCTTTTGAAACATCAGTTAATTATCTGATGGAACACTTTGAATATATAATATTTTACTGTTCTAGACCTTTTTGTAATTTAGTTCTGGGAAGCATCGTTAACTTACCCTTCTAAATTATTTATTGCATTTTTGAGGCTTATATGTAGCACTCCTTCCTCTCTGATTGTTCCTTTTAAATTACATCTTTTTAAAATGGATTCAATACCTTATTTTATATATCTGAGAATATTATGGATACTATTAAAATTTCAAATTCCTATTTTCTTAAATTTTTGTGAATTCATTTTCTTTATTTTGTTTTAGGTTTGGGCTTCAAAATTATGTGGGGAAGAATGCTTTCATTAAATATCCATCATTTCTTTCTAGTCTTTAAAAAAATTTTTTTTTTGCAAAGCACTAAAATCAATCATTGAAAATTCTATGATCATGAGTATGTTATCTGTAACAACAATTGACCAGCAAATTTTGGTTCTTCTTCCTCAGAGAACATAAAGACTTCAGCATGTTACTTTTCATTAAGAAACTATTAATTCCTTACATTCTTAGGAAGTATGTTTTCCCTTGTCCTCTTCTGTGGCCTATTGATTCAGGGAATGAATCACTCTCTGCTTCAATTTCTGCACAGAATAAAACTTCTGTCACTTGCAGTTTATTTACACCAATAAACCAGACTAAGAGAGCTCACTGGGGACTTTCTTTTACAAATCTTCTTTTACAGAATTTTTACCAATCCTTCTATTTTCTTTGTCATGTCTCAACTCAACCGCTCACATAACACAATGCTTTCCCTATCGGTACCTGTCCTTAGTCCTGTGACATGGACAGGCATACTTCTCATTGGCAACCCTCTCTGTAGGTGCTTGGTATTTAGTTCTTTTATATTTGCTAACTCCTCCATATTATGTTTATAATTCAAGAATCTTATAGACTTTCTTCTCTAAGTATTTGTCATTTAGGTTTATACTTGTTATTTCTCCATTTATTTTAAATTAATTTAGGTAAGGAACAAAGGTAAACATGTTGAATAGAGGTTCAATCTACCACTTTTAACTGGAAGTGAATAATGCCTCTCTAACTTATAGTTCTTGGTTTTCTTTGGTATCTTAATCTTATAATGTTCCATTTATCCTGGATTTTTATGTGATTATAAACACATAATATTATAATCAATAGTAAAGAAATCCAGGAAAAGTCACTATTTATTATTATTACAGAACTTGTGTGCAGGTTTTAAATTAATTCACTTTAATTACAGATTCAGTTAGCATTTGCTGCCTAAGAAAATACCCCTAAAACTAACATCTTAAAATAACAATCACTTTGTTAGCCTATGAATCTTTAAATGTATAATTTTGTCTGGGCTTGATCGAATGATTCTGCTAATCTGGGCTCAGCTCAGTTATTCTCTGGCACCTCAACTGAAGACACTGAGATGATCAAAAACACCTGGTGCCTTCCTCCACTGAATCTCTCATCCTCCAGCAAGCTAATGAGGGCTACTTTACACAGTGGTGGGGGAGTCTGAGGATCAGAAGTGTGTAAACTCCAAAGAATAAGCCAAGGCTATTCACCCATCATATTTTTTATTGTCCCACTGGCTAAAGCAAATCACATGGTCTAACCAGATTCAAGTGGTAAAAGCATAGACTCTACCAGTTTATGTAAGTTGCTGCAAAGTGACATTGCAAAAGTGGAATACAAAGATTGGTGGTCATTTTTGCCATCTGCCACATGACTGCATGTTTTATAAGAGAAAACACGTTATTACTGATTAGTCTTAAAAAGAGAAATAAAAGAAAAATTCCTCAATATTTACATCTTGGTAGCCAGGCCAAACACTTTACTATGCTTCATACAGAACTCTCTATAATGTGAGGATATCGACAGCATTCACTAATTGTAGCTCACAATCAATTACAAGCAGCTAGTCCAGGGATAAAGGACCAATGAATAATATTCATAACCACCATCCCTATATGGAATATTTTCAGGCAAACACACTACATTTAATTTCCAAAGGATGAGTATTTGCATTAAAAGTAATTTTTATAGAATAAAAACAGAAGGAAACGTTTACTCATAGAAAACCTTAAAAGTGATCAAGGAGGCAGTTTTTCATTACCTTTTCAATATGGATGGAGTTCACAACCGCAGGAGGGATTCGGTTACACTGTTCTCAGCATAACACAAAAGAAAGGTGAGATAGGAAGCGCTAGTACGTTACAGGAAAGCAGGTAACAAGTTTCCTCCTTCACTGTATGTCCTACTTTTTAAAAAGTATTTGTGGAAATGATACATAGAAATAAAAGAAAATGCTATGTCCTGTAGTTAACAATATTTCCTGGGAAATATATGTGAAAATAGTGAAGAAAACAAACTATTGAGGTGAACATGTATCTACAGAAATACAGAGCTAAACAAGGTAATATTTATCACAAAGTAGTAGGAAATAGAATATGTCATACAGGCACAGAAATAGTATTGTATCTATAAAAGCCAGTATGTCCATGTTAAGGTGGTTTTTTTTTTTTTTTTTTTGCTTTGTATTTTTATTTTAGAACTAACTTGCTAAAGATTATATGAAATATAAATCAGAAGAAGACAATATGATGATTAAGATATAATTAAGATTTTAGAATGCAAGCATCATGGAAGAAAAAAAGAAAATCAGACAGGCCTAACTGACTATTCTTTGTAATGTAAAAGACACCACACTGGTATGAAAGGTCAGTCACATGTCAGCATACAAGTAATTTCAAAACCAGTCCTTTCAGTTATCTATAAAACTATAGTACTTTAAGTGAGATCTTCTTCAAATAGTACAAAATGTTACCAAAATGTATTTTCTTTATGTACTGAGTTGTATTACAAAATATTAATGGTCTAATAGTGATGAACTATAAACCTTAAATACGCATATTTATTTATAATATACAAATTATGTGCAGAGGCAAAATAGGGAAATATTTGATAGTAAATGTACTTATTAATGAAATATATCTCTCTTGTTACATGGAATATAATAAAAAATGATGTTATTATTTAAGTTCCATAAGATCACAATCTTTGTCTCTTTACTGCTATCTCCAATGCCTAAAACATTTCCTGGCATGGAATAAAAATTAAATTTTAGAAAAAATTACATTACCAGTTTTTCATGTATATGCACTTTCTTCGTTATTTTGTAAATCTATCCCAGCTGTTAGAGCTTATTCAAAACTTAGTTTGGGTGGATCAAGTTAGTATTATCCATTAATGAATTAATAGTTTCAGGTTGAACTTCAAGTATTACACTGTTGTTTCTTAGTTATATTTATCAGCATTTGCTCTGTGTCCTGTATCTACATACTGTCCTGAGATGTATTCTCATTAGTTCTTCATTAAGCATCTAGAATGAAGCTGAACTTATCTCCCCAGTACTTCTTTAACTTCAGTAGCAAGATAGTATTATCCTTGACATTTCTCATTATCACTTGATTTATGAAAAAGAAAGAAAAAAGTGTCCAGCTAGAAAAAACTTGAGGTTTAAGTTGCATTTTTAAATTTTCATTTTTAAGCATCAGTATTGAGGTAAATTGTCAAAAAATAAAGTGCATACATTGAGTAGTAATATATAGATGTAGATGCAAATAGATCTCTGAAACCATCAATACAATCAACACAAGAAACATCATCCTCCAAAATTTTCTCTGTCCTCTTGCCTCTCCCTCATCCCTTCCCATTTCCAAGCAACCACTGATCTGTTGTTGACTATTTCTTTGCTATATAAGTCTGCATTTTCTAGAATTTTATATGAATGAACACATCCAACAGGTACTCTCTATTTATTCATTTACTACTGATGTCTTCCCCTAGTGTCTTGTTGTCATTTGCTTCTTTTTACATTGAATTTTTCTTCCATTAGTAGTATTAGTCCAAATTTTATTATTTGTCATCTTTATTTAAAGTTGTGGAGATATATATATATATCTGGGAAGAAAATTTCTAGCACTTCTTAGAGAATGTATCAGATTTGAAGAAAAGGTTGATACATGATTATGGAAAAAATAAAAGGCAGTATAACCTGCAGAAATCAACTCCATTATAGAGACAGTTACCAAGCTTCATTATAATGACAGTTTGAAGAAATTTTTTCTTTATTATGGAATGAATCCACACAGGTTTCTGCTTTTCTGTTTGAGGTAAGATATATGTATTAATCAGAGAACCCTTGGAGAGCATCTACTTGAATTTCTGTTGTTAAGATTCATTGATTCCACAACTTGCTAGTTTCTATATATCCTAATGAATCAGGAAAGCCTCAGGAGACTTCTGGCATGCTGATCAACACAACACTTAAGACTATAGTTTTAAATTCTTCAATGTGTGCCTTTCATAAACACATTTATAAACCTAAATGAAGATCTGACAGTGTGCTTCCACACACACACACACATACACACTCACACATGCACACACCATATATCCATTACTCATTTGGGTTTTGGGACAAGTCCATATTATTTATGCCAAAGATATTAAACACTATTGGATTAACACCACCTGGTATGCAACTGATTCCAGATCAAGACAGAGCACCTAACTATGGAAAATAAAGTGACCCTGCAGCCAAAGTGCCTATCAAAAGGTTAGCAATGTAGATAAACAAATTGTAAAGTTAGTTGGGTCCACCAGCAATCTACCGTATGACAGAAGTAGTACAGTCGGGATTTATCATAAGCAGGAAAAGAGGCAAATGTGAGCTACATGAGTTTTAAGTGACAGGGGCTAGGATTTTACACTACTCACAACCTAATCAGCTAACCCTTACGTGTTAAGGACACAGATAAAACAGGAAACCCCTGACACAAAAACAAAGGGCTTTTTCATTCACAGCACAGCAGGTGGCATAAGATTCTTGTTAGCATTGATTTCTCTTACTCCCAAGTCCTGGAGGGGAGATACAGGAGTTGATGAGTAGTGTGCATACTATGCAGTATCACAACTGAGAAACATTGACTTTGGAAAGCATACCTCTTTTAAAGCAAGTCTAGTTCTTGTTCTGGGAGAAATGTTATCTCAACCTTCCAGAGAAATGGCCCAGAAGTGGTCATGACCTTGAATTCCTGACACACCCAAGAAGGCATGTAGGAGCATGAGAAATCCATGGAAGACTCTATTTCCTAACAGCAAGGTGTCTAGTACACCATGTCATCCGCTACAGTTTTGCCAGTGGTTCTCTCTCAGCTCACATTCATGGTCACATGAAGGACTTCTTCACAATCAGTTGACAGAGGAAGGAAAAGTGTGGTTTTGATTCATACATGAGTTGGATTATTACATGGATACGTATATTTTTTTAAAGGACTGCTATTGTATAACAGCTTGATTCATTGTGTGCCTGAAAGACCAGTGAATAAAAAAAAAAAAATCCTCCTAGTAGGCACAGTTTGAAGCAGAGGATGTGGTCATCATATTGTGTAGAAAAAGAAGTGACCTGAGGTAAGACTACACCCTGATTCATAGTCATTGGTGAATAGTTTGGCAAGTTGATCAATGACCTGAAAAGAGAAAAGATGGAAGTTTGGTGACTAAGAGGTCTAGGCAGGAAGCATGCAGATGGATATATGAAAAAGTATATATACAAAGTATGATCTTGGCATTACACATTAACACCCATTATAGGAGACAGACAAGAGAACATAATGTCTTGGCCAACTGGCATCAGACAGCCTCTGTTATCAGCTCCTTACACAAATGGCACAGTGTGCTCATAAACAGAGTAGCCATGATATCATGGATGGAGAATATTTATGGGCCCAAGAGCATGGTCTCATTCAAGGGTAATCCAGTTACTGAGACTGCACAGTGTCCTACTTTCCATTAACAGGGACAAATGCTGAGTCCTCACTATGATACCATCTCTCAAAAACTTCCAGGAACCACTTGGTGACAAGTTGTTTACATTGATTCTTTCCACCTGGATGGGATAGTGATGTATCTTGACTGTGAATGAGACATATATTCAACATACAAGTTTACTTTTCTACCTATAGGGCCTCATCTAGCACCATTTCCTCAGAGCTTGCTTAGTGTTTGCTCCAGAATGCCAGGAGCCACCAGAATCTGAAAAAAGCCAGGAAGATTTTCCCCTAGAATATGTGGAGGTACCCTGACCTTGCAAACCCCTTGATTTCAGACTTGCAGCCTCTACAACTATGAAAGAATAAATTCTTGTTATTATAAGCCACCAAATTTGCAGCAATGTGTTACTGCAGCCCTATGTAACTAACACAGACCCGGAGAGGTGGTAGCCAAGGATCAGTCTCCAATGGGTGGAGCAGAGGTGATAGGTATGAACTGCCATTTTGAGAACAGCTGCAGGGATGAGGGTAATTTCTCCTATATATCTTACACTTTGAAGTCTCCTCAGAAAGAATCTAACCAGTATCCTAGTCCAACCAGTTCCCATAACTCAAGGAAATGGACTTGAACGTTGCAAGGGGCTGTTCTTAACAGATACTGTAGTGCCCAAGGCAGATCTCCTTTTTGTATTGAGATGCTTATTCCTCCCTCTGCAGGGAGCATTGTTGGCTTTGTGTTATAGACTGAGACCTCCTCTGAGAATTGTTCTTGGTTGAAAAGATACACATAGCCAAGGTCATTTCTCTCTCCCCAGGGTGCAGCATGCATACAATGACTGGTCAATGTATGGTATTGTTAGAGCATGCAGATAGCTACATATGAGCAGAGAAAGTGGGGCACAGGCCAAATGGCAGGAAATCATACAACTTGTGAACAACAGGAGTCTGCAGGCAAAGAGAGAAAAGCTGGAATCTCCCAACTGATAAGAAGTCACACATTTTGCTGTCACAAGTTTCCTGGGGGCAGGCAAAGAAAGTTGGGGAAAAGGCAAGAATTTCCAGCATCTCAATGTAACCTTTGCTCATAACACCCTCATTAAAATAAAATTAGCCTTGCAGACTAGAAATACCCATCATGCACGGACTCCATTACACTTCCAATCAAGACTAAGTAAGGGCAAAAATCCCTCCTCCCCTCGGGAAGATGGAGCTGGGATGGAAATCAGGGAATACAACTCCAAACCTCTTCCTCTCCAATGAATATTTCACCTATTTATTTTTATACTCTATGTAACCAGCTTGCTAAAGAAACTTAGCACAGCTGCTCACCTGAGCCTGCTCACCCTCCCCTTGACAGCAAACTCTCTCTTAATAAATCCTCACTTTACTTTCTTGACCTCCATATCTTATCTCTGAATTCCTTCTGGGACAACACAGGAACCTAACCTCCGGCAACAGTATCAAAGTTCAGATTCCTTGACTTAAGGTGGGACAAATTCAAGGAGAGTTTTGAGTCCAGAACTCTCCATGAGACAGGGTCTGCGTCACAGTTCAACTTTCATTTTTCCCAATTCTACCTTTTTTATTTTAATACCTTCAAAGATGTTGGTCCTGAAAGTAGTCACCTGTACACTCACATATCTCCATCTAAGTTGCTGCTTTCCTAGGAAAACCAACCTAACGAACAGTTAAGTTTCACATTTTTCTTAATTACTTTTGATAGCTCAGAATATTTATTTAGTTAAGCTAATCTATATAGAAACTGGAAATCTGGTAATCCATAATTTTATTACAATTTTACACAATTTAAACAATTTAGAAGTTCTTTTCTAATACAAAGCAAACAACTTATAGACATTTTTAATGCTACAATAAATCTTTTTTTCCCATACTGCCAAATTCTGAGGCTTTTCAATTTTTTTGCTTCACTTACAGGCAGTTGAATATGCAGAGAATGTTCTGATTTTGGACCACACTCTCTGTTGCCCTGTTTCTAAACATTCATATATTGTCAAGCATCCAGCATTTAGAACCTATGCAGAGCTCTGAAGGTGATGATTTATTCTCAGCAGTGTTATTAACAATCTACTCAAGAGATAGATTCACTAGCTTTGTGTATAAGAAGGAAGAAACATAAACTTACATGCTCTCTTTTGGCATAATAGTGTGTATGCTTTTTCCCCTGGGGAAAAAAAATCATTGCCAATCTTTATGCCTCTGGAGCCTTTCATTTTCATGAATTCATTGCACAGACTCTCAAATACTTTACAGAAAGTAGTATACCAAACCTCACCACTGTCTTACTCACATTTAAGTGACAAATGCATTAGTTTATGTATTTAAACATTCAAATCAAAACAATAGACATATTTGGAACATATTTCTGCAAGTATTAAACTATGGTCTTAATATATATTTGTAAATAGATGTGGTGTTTCTCTATTTTTTTTTTAATTTTATTATAAAAACATTAGTCTTTAAGAGAAATGTTGTGTTGTCTTTGGATCATGAAATAGCAGGATGAATTCCTCAAAGAGATTATCTGGGTCACTGGAGCTTTAAAATGTAGACTAAATTCATGCAAGGATGATTTGGTCTCTGGAATTTTTTAAATGATTTGGAATAAAAGATTTAGTGCAAATATTCTTTGAATTTATGCTGATTTGCCATAATATTAATAGTGCTTTAACTTTTATGCAAAAATTAACTGAGTAAAACTTTCATTTAAAAACTTTCAAATAAAGAACTAGAGATAATTATACATGTGATTTTAGATCTGTCTGGAGTTACTATGTGAGTTAAATGATTCAATGCTGGATAACAAAAGGAGTAATAATTATTTCCACTTAGAACAAAATGAAGTTCATGTTGTTCTGGATGTTAGAAGACCACTGCATATCCTTCATGTGAATCAAGTAGAAAGAATGAAGTGAATGCTGTTAGGTCAGTTTCCTCACAGAGATTAAAAACACAAGTTATTAACTAGATAGACTTGCACCATATTATATTTATAATATTATATTTTGTTTCTCAGGTTGTTACACAGTATCTCACAGGCAAGACGGTAAGTTGTTGAAAGCCTTGATGACATGTTATGCTTACAAAAGTTATGTAAATGTTTAAGTCAGAAAGGAATTCAAAATAATTCAAAGTGTTTTTTTTTTAAGTCTGCATATTTTTCCAAGATATAAATTAAAATTATTATTCAAAAATATGCTTCTGGTAAAAATGTTTTAAAAATGCCCTTTTCATGAGAAGTACTTTTATACCGAAGAGCACTGACAAACACACAGCTATGGAGAGAAAGTGTAAAATGATGAAAAATTTGGGTTACATTTTTGTTCAACAAGGAATTGAAGCAAGACACTTATAATGCCTCATGGGTTACATGTACTCCAATGTTCACAGCAGCACTGTTTACAGTAGCCAAGACATGGAAGCAACCTAAATGTCCATTGAGAGATGACTAGATAAAGAAGTTGTGGTATATTTATACAATGGAATACTACTCAGCCATAAAAAAGAATAAAATAATGCCATTTGCAACAACATGGATGGACCTAGAGATCATCATTGTAAGTGAAGTAAACCAGAAAGAGAAAGAAAAATACCATATGGTATCACTCATAGTGGAACCTAAAAAAAAGAAGACACTAATGAACTTATCTACAAAACAGAAACAAACTCACAGACATAGTAAACAATCTTATGGTTATCAGGGAAAAGAGGTAGAAAGGGATAAATTTGGGAGTTTGAGATTTGCAAATGTTAGCCACTATATATAAAGATAGATTAAAAAAAACAAATTTCTTCTATATAGCACTGGGAACTATATTGAATATCTTGTAATAACCTTTAATGAAAAAAAAATGAAAACAAATGTATGTATGTATATGCATGCCTGGGATATTGTGCTGTACACAATAAACTGACACACTGTAACTGACTATACTTGAAAAAAAAAAACCTCCTAACTATGGAGTACTACAACCTGTTTGCACTCTCAACCCCCAACCCACCACCTGGAGTCAATTTTAATATGTGTAGTTTACAAAAGCATGGGATACAATGTTCACTGCTGATATCCATCTTTATTGTGGACTTAAAACATCATTTAAAGTTATATTTTGCTCAGAACAATTAATGATATTTATAGATATTCCAAGCTACATTAAAATAAACTGTAGGGGTCTGAATTTCTAATTTGTACTTATTTTCTAATTATTGGTGAAAGAATAAAACTACTGTCATTACTATTTTCAACCAATGATATCAAAGGAAAATATTATTTTCCTTTACCAACTCCAATTGAACTGGGCAAAGGAAACAAAAACATACTCATACTATGAAAACATCATCGTCTCAATTTCTCTGAAGTCAGGTGGAATGAATCTGCCAAATGAAAAACTGTGAGCCGCAGCTGCTGCCCCCAAATTGATCTGTTTCATAGAACATATCTGCTTAATCTTTCATAATGGATCATGGCACAAAAAGCATCTTGACATGAACTGAACTTGACATTTGCCAAATTAATTTCTCATTTTCTTTCCAGAAACAAGAAATGTTGTTAATTTGCAGCATATTCACAGCATATACCAACACTTATGTAATTACATAACATATGGCAAATGATAAAATGGTCTATGAGATATTATATTCCAAATGAATACTCATTCTAATAGGAATTAACTACTCAATTCTAGCTCCGTGCCGGTATTTGATTCTAGCAAATACTTGGTTTTGAATATATCTGCTGTTGATCATATTCTTGATTTTTCTAACTCTTGGTCAGTAAAGCTGATTTGTTCAATTTTTATCAGTTTAAGTAAAATTCATGTATATTCATATTAAGTGAAAATATATACAATAAGAACTTATACTAAGAATTCAAAATACCTCTGAAAACTTTTGTTTTCACAAAGTAAAGCATACCTCTGTATAGTTTTTTTTTTTTAATGAAGGTAATATATTAAACTTAGGGTTTAAAATGATCATTCTGAGCATTATCCAGGTCAAATATAAGAAAGAAGCAAGCTGGAGGCAGAGGAACTAGAAAGAAAACTATCTGAAGAAGCCAGGTAAAAGATGACAGTGATTATACAAGTGTGTCGAAGTAGACAGAAAAAAATTTAGAGATTTAAGTGTCAACTTAAAGAAAGCCATGCAACATGAGTTGTGAGTTTAAGTTGTATTCAGAGGCTTAGTGAGGACTATGGCCTGGGAGACAACCACTCACATCAGCTCTGAGGACACTGCTCTGAAGAGGTATAGGAAGAGCCAGATTATATGTGGTTTTTGGCTGGGAAATATGTGCAGTTAAGCATACACCTTGTTAAAAGATCACTGCTAGTCACATAGATACCTCAAGTTAATGATTTTAGTGTTTTCTATGTATGGAAAGATGCAAGAATCTAGGGTCATTAAAATTTCTCCTAAGATATACATCTAACTATCAAAGAGGCCTGCTTGTCCAAAACACAGAGGGCTTTATCTTGTTATTGCTTTAATTTCCTCTCAGAATGCACTGTCAATCAGCGACTGCAGTGGATTATGACTTAATCCTTGTAGAACTGGGTGGTGAGCAACGTCCTTTGTTCTTCTCTGTTCACAAGAGTAGGAGAGTTTGGGGAAAAGATGATGAGCTAAATTTTAGACATGTTGGGTTTCAGATGCTTAGATTTGAATTCACTAAGTTAGAAACAGCCATTGTGTTAAGATGGTATAAATCACAAAGGAAAAACGTGAGTCCTAAGACTCTAGTGCATAATTTAGTCACTAGACAAAGGTGAGATCACTTAGGTAAAAAAAAGAGTGATCCTCTCTTTTATACTGGGTGAATTCTTTCCTCACATTTTCATTAGTAGTTACGCTGCTGTCTATAGCTTTGAGCTCAAATTACACAGACTAATAAGCATTCTGCAATGTTATTAGGAATTTGATACTGATATAATTAGACACAAGGAAAGAACACAAATGACTGCCATCACCAAAATAAACTGCTTCCAAGTCACTATACTTTATCTTGCAAAAAAAAAAAAATGTGTTTGGTCTATGTATTTTGTAAAATTGTTTAACAATATACAACTTGGTTTGTTTTGAAAGTTTCTGAAAGTACACAAGTAGGTGTATCAGACCAAGCTCTATTAGACACTTATAAATGATGGGAAATATTTTGGAAAACAGCTGTTTGTAGTTATTTGTGAGAAAAGAAAAGAAAACAGGCATAAACTTTGGGAGAAATATACCATGAAAGAAGAAAACTGAGATTAGTATATATAAGAATTCCTACTTGAGAGTGCTCCCTAAACCACAGGTGTCAGAGATGAGAGCTGGGAACTCAAACAGAATGCCATGGTTGTCCTGCAGTATTAGCAAGCTTTCACAGTTGGGGTTACCAGAGCAGCAGAAAGGTGAAGATGAAAATGATAAAAAGGAAGGAGCTACAGACAGAGAAACCTAAATATTTATACAAGCTCCAAATTCTTGCTGACCTCATAAACTGTGCACTTATAGTGAAGAATCCAAGGAGCTAGTGAAAGCAACATTTTAAACTGAGTGAAGATTTCAGCTGCTGTCAACTGCTGGGGAAACTGAGTTTGCAGTTTAAGTTCAGCAAAGATGACTTCTTCTTAGGAAAAATCCACACACTTAAGGGAAAGAAAACCAAATATACTACTATTCACACTATTGTGGCCAAAATTAAAAAAAAAAAATACTAAGCATATAAAACTTAGAAAAGGGCAAGCACAGCTTAACAGAAAACTGCATAGAGATGATTCAAGTATTGGAATTTCAAGACAAAGATGTTAGAGTAATTTATCAAGTGCACATCTAACTACTTAAATATAAATATGATCATCATTAATAGCAGATGTAGAATCTTATGAGAAAAAAAGAAAAATATAGATATATAGGTAGATAGATAGGGAAACAGAATTCTAAAACTGAAGAGTATAATAACTAAAATGATACATTTCTTGGATTGGCTTACCAGAAGATTGGAGGTGCAGATGACAGGGTTAATGAATTTGAGAATAAAATTTTCTTCAGAGAATATAATTGAAAAAATATGAAGATAATTACAGTGACATGTGGGACAATATCAAGTCCTCTATATATATATAATAAAAGACCCAGAAAGATAGGAATGAGAGAATGGGGCAAATAAATATTTTAAGAAATATTGGCTGAATATTTATCAAGGTCAACTTAAAAATAAATTAGTTTATAGATCCAAGAAACTTAGCCCACTTCAAGCAGGAATAAAACAACCAGACAAATGAAAACATATCTGAGCTTACAGTCAAACTGCTGAAAATAATTTTTAAAAAAACAATTAAAATATTGCATGCATACTACTGCCAGAAAGCAGAGGAAAAAATCATATTACCTAAAGGGAGCAATGGTACTAGTGATTACGACTGACTTCTATCTGAATAATGGAAATTAGAGGTAAAAGGAATGAAATATTCCAAAGTAGTGAACTGAAAGGAAAAAAAATATTCTACTCTGCATTCTATATCCAGAAAAATAGTATTTCAAAGATAAAGGCAAAATAAAAGCATTTTTATATAACTCTTAACTGTAGGAATTCATGACCAGTAGGTCTGTATATTGCAAAATAAGCCAAAGGAAATTTTTCAGGCTGAAGGAAAAAAAAAAAACAGGTAGAAACTCAGATCTCCTGGAAGAAATGAAGAGCAATGGATGTGGGAGACTAAAAATCATTAAAATCATTGCCCTGTACTGTGTTTTTAAATATATGTCAATACAATATATGTGACAATAATTACACAAAGGACAGGGCAGTAAATCGAGTTGTACTGTTAAAAGGATCTTACATTTTATGTGTGGTAGTAAAATATTAACTCTATGCACATTTGATAAGTTAATGATGCATATTATAATATCCAGATCAAGTACTGAAAATAAAGCAAATAGATATACCTTCAAATTCAATAGAGTAATTAAAATACAATACTACTTTTCAAATTAACCTATAAGAAAGAAGGAAAACGGCACCTAGGAACCAAATAATAGGAAAAACGAAAAACAAAAACAAAATGGTAAATCCCACACCAGTTAACCTGAAAAGGACTACACTTTCCAAATAAAAATACAGAACTCTTTTTTGGAGAAACATGGCTTCTCCATTTTGTTTGCAGTAAATGTCATTTCTTACTATTAATCAAAATATCTTTCATTCTTCTTCTTACTACTGTGCTATGCCATATCTGTTTAATAAACAGCACTAGTAGCCACTCAGAGACTTTGCTTCATTCTTGATCTCTGAATTTTGTAGTTTGTGAAAATTCCTCACAGAATCATGGTCTTTATCCATCTTAAAATGTCAGGTATATTAGGAGTTTATACATTTTTCTGTGTTATATTTTTACAAAGATTTTAATAAAAATTTAGAATTGATTGCAACAGATGTAATCCTACATATACCATGTAGATCCAAATAGTCCAGCCTATTATGATTTTATTTTTTTAACCTACATAATCAGTGTATTTTTATTTTATTAAGCACTAATGGTAATTATCCAAATAGTTTCTTATATTTTCATGATTTTAAGGTATAATTTTTTTAAATCTATATAGCAAAATTCTGAGTTTTGTATTAGTAAATATAAATTATTTAGCCCAGAAATAAGCACTATTAATATTACTATTACTTTCCATTTATACTATAAAGTTTAATTTAAATCACAGTTATATGTGGAGGAGTAACCAGGCAGAAGTTCAGAAATACACTTAGTTTATCAATTCTCTTTTCTCCCCCTAATGTTATTGAAGGTATTGTAAACATTTTCCTATGGATCTGAAGTCAGATTGCATATTGATGGCAACAGATTAGAAAAATGGTTAGGTACTTATACACTGGAACCAAAATGCCTGTATTTGAATCCAAGCTCTATAATTTGGTGGAAATATGGGCGTGTTGTTTAATTGATACATACACCAGTTTTCCTCATTGGTAAAAATGGATGCAATAGCAGTACCTATTTCATTGAACACATATGAGAATTAAGATAATATACGTAAAGCTCTTTGAAAATTATGTGGCACATATTAAGTAATCAATGCTGCTATTATTATTAAAGTATTATTATGCTAGTTAGATCTCCAGAGAAACAGAACTAATAGGATGAGTATATGTATATACATATTTTTTTTTAAGTAATTGGTTCATAACATTATAGAGGCTGGCAAGTTCATAATCTGTAGGTTTAGCAGGCAAGCTGGAGACCCAGGCAAGAGCTCACATTGCAGTTCAAGTCCGAAGGCACAATTTCTTCTTGTTCAGGAAGGGTCAGTCTTTGTTCTATTAAGGCCTTCAATCAACTGGATAAGGCCCACCCACATTATGGAGGGCCATCTGCTTTACTCAGTGTTGACCCACTAAAATGCTAATCTCATCTGAAAAGCACTCTCACAGAAATATCCTGAATAACATCTGACCAAATATCTGGGCACTGTAGCCCAGACAAGTTGACTCTTAAAATTAGCCAGTACTTAATAACACAGCATTCTCTTTCCTGAGGTAGTTCTCCTGACTAAAGAAAAAATCTCCACCTTCTGCATTTGTCATCTAAATACACAATGACCCTTAAACAACACAGGGGTTAGGGTGCCAACCCTCTGTGCAGTGCAGTTGAAAACCCTAGTATAATTCTACAGTTGATCCTCCATCCTCATTTGTAGTTCTGCATCAACAGATTCAATTCACTTCAGATAGTGTAGTACTATAATGCATATGTATTTAAAAAGTTTGCTTATAAGTGGACCTATGTAATTCGAACTCGTGTTGTTCAAATGGCAACTATAATTCCTTTACTAAAAAGGGTGGATAAAAAGTACAGCTTATTTCACCAAACTTACATTTGCTCTTTCAATTACTTCATTTCCCCAGAGTTATCTTATAGTTCATTGAATTGTTTTCATACTATCATGGGAGACATAAAATATGAATTATATTTTGCAATTTTGGTACCATATTGAATGTATTTGCTAATTGTAACATAATTTTAGACATTATTGCTTTATTGTTTGAAATGTTGAAATGTATTGGGAGGGAATGCTAGTATACATGGGAGATAGGACTGGTTTTTTTTATACAAAAATGCACAATTGCCAGCTGTAGAAGGAAGGATGACTACCCTGGATTTTTCAAGAAAACATACTTAGTAATAAGTCAAGTGACCTTTTTGAAAATATAAGAAATTCATATATAAACAAAAACAAAACAAAACAAAAAATAGCTACTGACATCATATTGGTGATTAGAATATTTTAAAATTATAAAATATGGTAAATTTAATAATAGTTAGAATTTAGTAGGTAAAGTATGCTAAATTCCAAAATCATTCTTAGTGTAAATATTAGAATTTATTTTTTTATTTATCTTGTTTTAGAGTATGTTTTCTACAGTTTTGTTCTTTGGTCACCAAGTTTTTAAGTATTATCCACCACCTTTAAAATATCTATTAGAGTAATCATAATCATCCAATAAAATGGATAAATCCAGTGAAAATACATCAATAGAAATGAGTACAGTTTTTTTTCCTAAATGGTTTCGTATATGAACTACCACGTTCTTCTCAGAAGAACAGCTGGAGACACTGGTACTCCATTAAAAGGTAAGTTTGAGATAAAAAAGTTGTATGTTTAGGTAATAATAACCTATACTGTAATTAAATGTAAAGCTAACTTCCCCAAATATGACAATGTAAATCCATTTCATATTATTTTTTATGGAATTGAGAGTATTGTTTTTAGCATTGTTTTACTGAATTATTTTCCATCTTTGCTTAACAAACTTTGTTTTGAATCTTAACAATATTGCCTGAAGACATGTTACTTTAAAAATTTATTACAAGGAAAAGTATTTAGTTTGCAGGATATGGTGGAGGAAAATACGCTGTTTGCTTAGAGACAAAATTTTCAGAGGGCCTAATTAGTTGAACTGGAGCAGTGATTTAGCTTCAAAATTAACAGGGCACTAAATTATTAGCTTTGAGTTAGAAAACTTTAGATGACCTCCTGAACTCTATTATTCAAACATGTTGAAGAACTAGATAATTATTCACTCTATTTATATGCATTATAAGAGAAAGGCATACCTCACAGATATTGTGAATTTGCTTCCACAATATCACAATGAAGCAGATATATCAGTAAAGTGAGTAACATGAAATTTTTGGTTTCCCAGTACACACAAAAAGTTATGTTTACACTACACTGCAGTCTATTAAGTGTGAAATAGCATTATGTCTAAAAATGTCTTTTGCTGAAGGACTGACTTGTGCATCTATAATCCCTCATTCTCAGTGAAACTCTCTGTTCTGTTCATAATTCTGTTTCATCCCACATGATCTCCCACCCATTCTCTAGTTCCACTTCCAGTCACAGCTGAGTGAAGTCGTTGCACAGAACCTTGTGAAAGGTGGCACATAATCCATACGCCTTCCAAAAGTACCAACAGAGTATTCTCTCAGGAATTTGAGTTTGGAGATTCTAAAGAAAAAGGCAATTTGTGTTACAACATCCGCGTGCCACCATGAATTAAAAAGGAATTGGGCAGGTCATGGTGTGATCTATGCTAATTACGATTATTTGGCAGCAGGGACCATGAATAAGTAGAGGAATAAGAGGATTAAAGCCCAAACACTGAGCAGATGCACAAAGAGAGTTTCAGACACCATATGAGAAGAAGTCCATGAAGGCCATTTGTGGAATCTATCCATATAGATTCCTAGGTTGACATTTAGAGTCCATGAATGGAAACTGAACCCTTTCTCTAAGGTTAACTTTAAAGTAGCTCAGAGTATTCCTCACTTTTTCATTTTAATGACAAGAAAACTTTTAGAGAAGTTAATGGTTTATTCTAGGTCACATCACAAATTTGTTACAAAATTAGGGTAAAAATTTAAAAACTTTCCCGCTAAACAATACTCCCCAGTGATTCCAAAAAATGCAAATCTGAATACTGTCATCCTCCTACAGAACAGTGCACTGGGAAGTGCACACGCACATCAACTCCTTACGTGGCAATACAGGCTGGTATGCCTCTCACCAGCCTCTTTCTGAGCTCATATACTCCTACTTTTTGTTTCAGCTCTAAGGGGCACATTTTTTGTTCTTTCTAAAACATGGTGTCTATTTACTTCTGTTTCATTTCCAAGTGAGTTATTTTCTTTTCCACTTCACCTGGCCAACTCTATCATCAATACTGAAAAGCCTTTTTTATTAAGGAGGCCTTCTCTGGACTTACTCAGAACTTACTCATGTTCCCCACTCTGCATGCCTCCGCTGCAGTGACATGGCATGCCACAACTTAATCCTTGCAATTCCTTGTTTGGCATTAAGCTTCTTCAATAGACCCAAAGCCCCATCCCAGTGCCTGGACAAAGAATAGGCTTTCAGAATATATACACTGAATAAATAAAAATAGCTAACATGTACTACTACATACCAGACACTATTCTACAAAGATTAGATAGATAGGTAGAGAGATAATAAAATAGACACAAAAATGTCAAATAAGTTTTTTATGGCACAAATCTATCATGTAAATGCTATTACTATCCCCATTTATAGATAAAATTGAGGAAAGAGAAATTAAGTAACCTGCCTCAAGGACACACACCTAACAGATGACAAGTTGGAATGTGAACTAGCAATCTGACTTCAGGGCCTGTGCTCTACCAATGCAAAATGTACTATATTTTCAGTGATTGTATTATCCTTATGATAATGTTAGGTAGGCAGTTTGTACCAAGACAGTGACTCAGGCCAACTGCAAATTAAAAAAAAAAAAAAAGACAAAAGAGAAGAAAATATGTTATTTAAAGAATGTAACACAAAGGCATGATAGCCACAGAATATATAAGTAAAAGTTTTCATATTTATTTTATAAAATGTACATAGTTTCCCCTATTTTGTTGAGAACTTGATTCAGAGAAAGAATCTTTTCTTTTCAGTGAAATGAATACTATATTGTTTGATTTCCAGTGTTTTTTCACTAGCATAAAAATTTTATTTTAACCATCCTGTTTGAGGTTCTCAGGCAGGCCACATGATAAATCAGCTTTGAGCATCCTTGGGGAGTTCATAAAACTCACTTTTTATTCTTCTCCTTGAGTTTTAGGCCTGTGGTAGCTCTACATAATGTTCTCTAAAGAGTAGAATCCTACTAAGATCACATCTGTTTAAATCACTTTCTCTTTGTTTTGAAGTTACTAAAGATAAAATACTTGAGTATGAATTAAGACTCAAATATTGCTTTAACAGCAATATGCAAGTTTCTTCATATTAAAGTTCTTGTTTGAATTTATCATTTACAGTTACTTTTAAAAATATTCACCTGTTTTTAAATACTGATCTCTTTACTTCCATATATGAATCACAACTGTGAATTAAAATTCATTAGCTCTCTAAAGAGAGAGAACCTAATGGAAAGGAAATTGTTGAAGATCAATAGAGCTGTGACCAACTTAATTATGTAGTTATTTGTACTGCAAAACATATTTCTATTGATGAGAAACTTAAATGAAATATTAACACATCTCAACTATATAACTATTTTCTCTATGTCTCTTTTACATTTTACCTGTTATTCAAACTTAGTATAGGTTTTATACAATACTTATTTTATATAAGTAAAACTCATAAATTTACTCAAGGGAATTCTAATAAACAACTATAAATGAAGTGATTTGTTTATAATTTATCTGAAATGAGAAGTAAATACTTGTAGTAGGCTGGAATTATTTCTATTACATTTTAATGTTTATGCTGATCTTGTGAGAATTGAACCAGTATGAATTTTTGTTGCATCCTTTAGTTATGTAAGTGAGACAGCCATCTCTCCACCAAAATAATTTCTCCCCTTCACTCATATTACTAGTAGTACTAGTCCCATGGTTGTTCTGTGACACTATATGGAATCTTTTAGTTATATAAAGCTGCTAAAGAAAACTTATTCTGACACTTGTTAAAATGGTAAGGAAGACATTATTCAAGTCCACTGCAATAGTATACAATAGGGGAGAGAAACTGGGTTCAATTCTGAATATGAGGACAATGGGGATTTATAACCAAGAAGCAGGATGAGGGGGGTCAATGGATAGAAAATTACTAAGCGGAGACATCAAAGGTAGGGGGATTGTTGCTAATCTGACCCATAAAGACAGGCCAAGCACTTAGCAAAGGTTGGGGATGAAGAATTTAATCAGATATCAAAGGTAGCAGATATCAAGAGTGGGAGAATTCCCATTAAACTGACTTAGCAAGATTCTTATTAAGACTGGGTTAGGCAGAAGACAAGACACAGCCTAATCAATTTTGGCAGAGGACAGAGTTTTTGTCAAAGCCAAATGGCCATGTTATCTCCCATGGGAGGTAAATAAAAGTGATTTGTATAACTTCCAGGGACAGATCCCTAGGAATAAACCACTCTTTCTGCATGGCCTCTTCCTTCTTCTCTTAAGCCACAGTATAGTTGTGCATTGTGACCTAGCTTCAACAATGCAGATAATGATGTTGTTCTATGAGCTGACCATAAAACAAACAAACAAACAAAAACCAAAAACAAACCATCAAAAACAAAAAAAGAAAGGAATCTTAGCTTTCTGAATCTTAACATGGAAAAGAAACATTCTGTAGTCTACAATAAAATTCCATCTTACTGAATTTTTCTATTTCGGGTCTCCAGTTAGAGCAGATCAACTTGTTGGAATGGAGACTGCCCATCAATAATACAAAATATGATCCACTGGCTTAGTAATTTAAAGCCAGGAAAGAGGAAGCAGAAATTACAGGTGGAATAATTATCACTTACAAGAACTAGGAAGGTAATCCTACCAAGCCAGTAGCTTTAGGGAAATGGTTGAAATAACCAGCTATTAGCATAATGGCAGTCAGAAGGCATTACAATAAATAAATAAATTTCAGCAAATTACAAAGAGAGACGAAAGAACAGATCTCGAGATTAGAAGACTCAAAGGTTTGAGAAGTCCAGTTCTCCAGGATCCCAAATGTGGGAGATTAGAATGATGACTCCTACTAGCCTTTTTCTAATCATATTTTTTTTAGATGAACTGAAGTTAATGATCTTTAATATGAGAAAAAGGAATAGGGGTTTGGTATTTCTCTTCCTGTGCTACAAGCCACCCCAAAACTTAGTAGCTTAAAACAACAATGATTTATTATTATTCATTATTCTGTGGGATACCTGGGATCATATGAGCCATTCTTTTCTTCAAGGGTAGGAAAAGTCACTCATGTAGTTGCATACAGCTGGCTGGAATTGGGACATCCAAGAAGGCCTCTACTTTTTAGGATCTAAATCCATATGGCCTCTTATCATTGAGTACTCTAGCTTGAGCTTATCACATTTGAATTCTAAGAAGTACATTCCAAGGTATTAAGCCTCAATGTATAAGCACTTACCAGTTCTCTGAAATACACTTGTTAATGCCTCTATGTCCAAAGAGTGTCACATGATCAGAACCAGGGTGTATGTGAAAGGACTACACAATGGTATATATACCATGAACTGTATTTCACTGTGGGCTACCTTACATAGGAAGAGCTAGTATGAAAAGTAACAAGGTAGATGTAAAAATGATGTATGGAAAATAACATGGCGAATAATCACCAGTACATGGAACAGGCTGGAAGCAAAGACACTATGAGCTTCCCAAGTTCCTAAAGAAAATATTACTCCTGAGAAAACATGAGTATGTCTTGCAAAAACCAAAAATAACTATTAGAGTACCACATTTTCACTAGCAGGAAGCAGTGTACAAAAGTTATATGGTCCCAAATAATTTATACCCCATAGTGTCTACTTTGGTTATTTTCAAGGAGGAATTAGACAAAGGAAAAGGCAAGATATGGATTGGAATTTTCTTCCTTATTTCCTACTTTCCTTTCTTTCTTCCATCTTTCCTTCATTTCCTTTAAGAAAGGTGAATATAGTTTTTCTTTAGAAAATTAATATAAAGTCATAAGCTAATTGAATAAATTCCAGAATGAATGTATTTTTAGCATCCATGGAATGCTACAAGCAAAATCTAAATAAGGGTCTTAATAACTTGTCAGAAGTCTACTAACTGCACAAATGTTTATGTAACTCTCCTAATTCTATGCTTCCATTTTAGGGATTAACAGAATTACTGAGAGAAATGTATGTTGTTAATTTTTAAAGCACATGGAGAAAACTAATTGTGTGCCATGAGGCCCAACATGGAGGAAAAATAATTTAGTACGGGTGTGAAAGCATCTCCTCAAATCATTAGATTCTGATGTAAAAATGTGTATGCAATATAAGTTTTACTTCTTTAATATATTCAGTTTAGAAGCTTTATTAAAAGCTTTTGTTAAAAAAAGGAGTAAATAATATATTTAAAGGCATATCAAATATCCAATCAAGTGCATTGGAATTGATGTTGTAAAACATTAAATTATCGTCTTTCTTACTGAAGTATATTCTTTAAACTTATAATTTATGAAATTACAAAAGCTTACTCTAAAGATAATTATATTTTAAATTTCTGAAAATATTACACAGACAAAATGAGATTGTTTTCTCATACAAAGTTCTGAAGTCTGCTCTGTAGCTGGAGAACATGTAAAGGAAGGTGCTATAAGAACAGAAGATCTTGGCTTCTAAGAATAGTGAAACTGATTTTTTGGACTTCAAAGGAGAGTTCCTGGATAAGCAGAAGAGGAACACACACTATCTGAAATACTATCTTGGCTGTCAGGAGGATTTAGAAAAGCTCGCCATTGGGAAGGCCTATTTGAAAGTCTGCTGAAACATCAGGTAAAGAGATACAACTTCTGAAGGCAGCACAGCAGGTCTTCCCATTGTAGCAAGCCCCACTTCTATGGAAGTAATTACATCTTCACTTGATTAATTTTCATTTAATTACACAATAAGATTTGATTTGTTTTCATTTATATCATTGGAGCATTTAGCTTGTTAAAAAAGTTGTGTCAGCAGTGAGCATATTTCTATCACTATTTTTAATAAAAGTTAATTAATTTGCATTTTTACCTTAGGGTCAAATTACGCATCTGTTATGAAACCAATTATCTACAAGAGAATTCTACTAAAGTATACTTCTAGGAAGTTTAATCATTCTTATTTATTTTAAATGAATATAACATATTAAAAGATGACAACAGAGAAAAGGAATTCCTTTGTGTAACAAACATCTTCCTTTTCTAATCTTATGCCCAAATATACACAAGAAGTTACACACATTCAATAATAGTTTCCTTGTAGTTTTGTATTCCTGAAAACAGCCATATGTATCTGTAGCTCTATTTAGTGAGAAATTTTTTCTTGAAAATCGTGTCTTTCATCTTGCACACCATTCACCATATTTCACTTAGCATTTACATAAATATCAATATCAATGTTTCTGTAGCTTGAATTAAAATATTTTTTGTTTAATCAACTGTTATAATTGAGAAATATTACCACTACTTCAAAAAGAGTAGAAAATAGAAAATAGTTCATTTTAATTCTTCCTTGAACAGTCCATGTGAATTGCACTACTGTTAAGACATTTCTAAGTCAGTTTCTAAGTGTAGGATTCTTGAGAGAAATAAACACTAATATACATTACTCACTTAATTTTGGAAAATTTTCAGCAATTCTTACTTCAAATATTTCTTTTGCTTCATTTTCTTTTTTTTCCCCTCCTTTGGTTATTCCAAATATTTGTACTTTACAACTTTTGTTAACCTATCTTCAAACTCACTTATGTTTTCCTTAGTTGTGCATAATCTTCTGGTTAGTCCATCAAAGATATTTTGGAATAAAGTATTTCGTTCTGATTCTGTTTCAGAGATTCCATTTCTCTCCTTACAATACCCATCTGTTCTTATACACTATCTGACTTTTCTTTAGAACCCTTAATACATTATTCATAATTACTATATACTCCCATTTTGACAGTTCCAAAAACCATGTCATGTTGGAGTGTAGGTCTGATGCCTGCTTTGTCTGTTCAGATTGTTTTTTTCTGCCTTTAACATCGTCTAATTTCTTGTTGAAGCCAAACACAATGTATCAGGTAATAAAAACTGAGGTAAATAGGTCTCAGTGTGTTATTTTATGTAAATCTTCCTGGAATTTGACAATATTAACTGATAATTATAGCTAAATGTGCCAGAGGTTTCAAAACCTCTAGTATGCTTGATTTTATCTGCTCTGTTGACTTTGGGCTTTCATAAGACTTCCTTATCAAATAGTGTCTGTGTCTTTCTGCTCTTTCAGCCATAATCCACTGTTATTACAGTGGTACCCTGTTGCTGTGGTGGTAAGGTGTGTGGGAATGAAATGTTCTATAATCTTATGAGTAAATTTCAGTGTTTTAGTTAGGTTTGTCTCTCGGCTTCTGGGCTATTATTTTCACAAGTGTTTTATCTCTCTCTATGTATTTTTTTTCATTTCAGTGATGAAGGAAAGATAGAGGACACTAGACTCAGGTAACTGCCCTTAGTTTACATGTAATAAGGCTCTGTTAAAGTATTTCACCTTAGATAATTTTTTATGAAGAGTTCTCTGGGCTTATTTCAGTATGGATAGTTTTTCCCATATTTTACCAGAGCCCCTGGGGAATCATTCCTAGCTATTAACAGTTGAGAACTTTGTGGAATTCCTGAAGGTTAAACCTATGAAAGTGTAGGTGCCTCTAAGACTGAAGCTCCCAACAGTATCTCACTCTCAATCTAATCCAAAATCAGCCTCCAGCAGTTTGTCAGGATTACCATTTAAGTATTCTTACTCATTTATGGCTCCAAATGAGGGAGTTTCTGTTTTAGGTAAGGCCTCGTCTATGACTCTCTTCATTTGCCTGTCTGTCCAGATTTTATGATGGTGATTTACTCTGCAATTCCAGTTCTCTAATAAGTATAAGAAAAATTGTTATTTTTTATTTTGTTAACATTTATCTTTGTAATGATGGGAGTGGCAAGTTCTAAGTTCTTTACATATTGGAGCTGAAACTGGAAGTCCAATTGTGTAGTTCTCAATTTTTAATTCATAATAATACATCAAAATTAGCTAGACATAAGAGACACCATAACCAAAAACAAGTAGATTAAATAGAAAAAATAAAACCAAAAATCTATAGTAGACCCCCAAAACTAGATTCATCAAGAATGTGCTTTCAAATAACTATCCTTACTATGATGAAACAATTAAAATAAGAGATTGATAATTTTATTACAAAAGCTGATTAGAGTTTTAATAGAAATCAAGAAATAATTATAAAGAACAAATAAAAATTATAGGAGTGAAGAATGTAATAAATGAAGGTAAATTACTCAATGACTATGTTTAGCATTAGTTTTAAACTCTTGAAAAGTATGAACTGAGGACAAACAGAAAGAAAATGCAGAATGACACTTGGAGAGAAGAAATGATAAAAAATAAAAAAGAAAGAAAGCATGGCAGTGAAGTGTATCTATGGTAAAAAGGCTTATATGTGCATTTTAAGTCCCAGAAGAAGATAAGAATTAATAAGACAGAAGCATTATTTAAATAATGGCTGAGAATTTTTCCATATTGAAAAATAAATTAATCTACATATTCAAGAAGACTTGCAAATCCCAAAGCAGTATATACCATATGCTCATAATAGAAAAACTACTGAAAACCAAAGACAAATTAATCAAATGTCTTAAAGTAGTCTGAGGAAAAAAAGTAAGATTATGTTTCACAAGAGCAACAGTAGAATTGTCTGTGACTTTTTGCAAAACAATATAGGCTCAAAGACAATGGTATTTAACTTCTGAAAATTTTACTTGTAATATAACAATTGATAATGTTTTTCATGTTATATTTTTCTTCTTTGCAATTCTAGAAATACATTTTCTAGTTCACCAAAACAAAACATTAAAATCTTTATTATGAGGTCAAATAAAAAGATGATAAATAAATGGAAAGTATTTTTAATTTTTATTTTATAATTCAAATACGAAGGTATCCTTACAAAGTTCATGACCAACCACTTTAACTTTCATCTGATGTGTCAATATGATATTTAAAGTAACAACAAATTCTTTGGATCAACATTAAACAGGTATACTCTGTCCTTAAAATTGGGTAAAAATATACACTAAATCTACATACATATTTCAAGATAAACTGTGAAATACTAACACAAAAACTCACTGTTTTATGCAGAGATATTAAGTTAGGAACAACCTTTTACTGAGTTGCTAAATGACATGAAGCACTGAAGGAAGCTCTGAATAGGCTGATCAGGTAGGAGAAGCTACCTCGTGTTTGTGATTTTACAGTTTATTTTCATTTCATAGACCTTTAAAGACAATACATAACCTCTCACATTACTATAACTTCTCCCCAAGATTTAGAAGGTTATTTATTTTGAAACGGTAATTCAAATTTTCTAGAGTTGATAGTGTTATATTCTCTCTATTAGAGATGCAATAAGTTACAGAGGAAAACCCAAATCTGTGAACTAAGGGTAAGGTAGTTTACTCAAGCAATCTCTAAAGTTTCAACTTCATAATTACCCATACTAGGGCTATACTACGGGTAACACTATCCTGAAATATATATACACACTATATATACACACACTCTTGCCTTTTACACATAAGGACAAATAAAGAATGCCTGCTATTCAAATAATTAAATGTTTCCAACAAAAGATTACTTATTGAAGGACTTGAGTGTCTGTATATCTGCCTCTGAGATTTGACTTAATTGTATTTTCCTTTCCTTCCTGAAGTTGTTTTGATTCCTTAAATAACCTAGTATATCTAAGAATTAGGGTAATTAGTCCCTTTGATTTGATGACTCAGAATGGTTCATACAAATATAGATGAAGTAGAAAACTTTCCCTCTAATGTTTGTTCAACTAGAGATAAAATCTTGAGACCAAGCATACTCATTGATGCCTTCAGAACCTGTTTCCTAAATCATGATGCCACCTTTGCAGTTTTGCATGTAATCTGACTAAGGAGCCAGAATTCTCTGAGGAGACAGTAACTTTAAACTGTCATGATAATCATTTACTTTGCCTAGAACAGTATATCTCAAAGCATGAACCACTTACCATCTATTTCAGAATATTAAATGTGGGAGGGGGAAGATGCAGAACATGTATTCATTACAACTCTCCAAATAATTCTTATACACACTAAAATTTTAAGGCCTTTGGTCTTAGCACATTTCAGTGACTCTTTGGAATGTAATTCATTCTATCTGAAAGACTTTTTAACTTAAAACAACAGCCCAGATCTTTGTCAGTCTTGATAATCAACACGAGTCATGAGCTTCTGTGTCACAAGAAGGTAGAATATTGAATTGCTCTTATTACATTAGTGTTCATGTCTATGGTGTTTAAAGTTAGCCCCACATGCATTCATGGCACATGAAATGATTAACAATCTTTAATGCATCCTTCACATTCTGTTTTCTTAATCGTGGTAAGCATTATAATATCACTTTGGGTTTGAAACTACAGTCTTTGTTGTTAGAATTCTAACATAGTATTTTCATCTATAATTTTCCATTGGATAAATTTGACCTGGTTAGTAATAAATTCAGCTGCTGGACAGAAACATTTTCTAAAAAGAAGGAATTAGAAGAAACTACTGGTATTTTTCATTTCCTTCACATTTCCATTTTCACTTATAATGCTGTCCTATCCAACATACTGTTCCTTCTTAAATACTAAAATCGGCTAATATTCTATCATCCCTTCTAGATGCTAAATAACACACTGCTTGCTAGCACCCCCACAGGTTAGCTTTACAGCAATTTCAATCACCAGGCTGCCTGGTCCAAATTTTTCCCCATTCTCGCTGGCTCTGGTGTCTATCTTCCCAGTAATACTCTTGGGTTGAGACTACAATCATTTTGACAGTCAATCTCTCAGTGAGATATAAATTGAGAAAACTGGATTCCCTTATAATATACTACACTTATCTTTAAAAACACATAGTTTCTCTTAAAAATTTCACATAAATTGCTATTAAATTAAAATAGTTTACATTTAAAAGTCATTTTATCCACTGTTTTGCTCTTCATATATATACAAAAGCACATATAAATAATATATATAAAATCATTACATATCATTTGATAGAAGAGAATCAGTTTTCCCTTTAGATAATTTTATGATCATAATGCCAGGTACAGAGATGTGCTATATATAAGCTACATGCCTTTCTTTTTTGTTTTTGTAACTTGCTGTATCCTTATTTATGAGATGACATTTTTTTAATGCATTTAAATATTCTCGTAATAGAATGCCAGATATTTTTAATCTTCGTTCTAGATACACAAAGAGACAAAGTGTTTTCAGTAAATAATTTCCCATATTGTCACTCATCTCTGTCAATAATAATCACACATATAAGAAAAAAATTGTAATCCGTATCTAATCTGGTATTCTGGCACAAAGTCATTAACCAGGATTATTGATGTATTTCTCATAATTATAAAATATTATGAATATTACAAATATTTTAATCAAAATTGTTTTAAATTATGATTATTCTCTCCTGGTCTCCCTCTATCTAAAAATGAGTCTAAATGTATTTATTTCTTAATTCAAGAAGAATTTATGAATGCCTAGTTTATATGATTTCCTTCAAAAGTAATAGTTTTAGGTTTCTGTAGAGGAACATCAGAGATTCTTCTTGCATTTATCAGTGATGACTGGCTAGTCAGCAGCCTGTTACTAGTACAATTTTAATTTCAAAGTAGACTAATAAGAGTTGACTGATGTCTGCCTGTGCACATTCTTAAGTGATAATCAGTATAGAATTACTTGTCGGTAGAGGCTTATGTCATAAGCTGACTGTCTAAATGATGAATATATAATGAAATTAAACAGAATTGAAACAGATGGCTCTAACTTTTGATAAATGTGCATATCTTCATAATTAGATAATAAGTCCGTTGCCTGGAAGATCAATTGGGACATAATAACTTTGAAAACTAAATCATTTCATTGTTTGGCATTTATGAGACATGGTAAAAAGCAAATTCCATTTTAATTTACTTAAAATATTGCTTATTGTCTTCCTAAGCACTTGATTAAAAATGGAAAAGCAGAAACTGTCATTTTGTATCCTTCTCTTATAAAATTATTCTGTTATATAGACTTTAGAAAATCATTTCAAAACAGAATTTTATCAATTAATGGCTTCTCCTGAATAAGAAAGAGGAAATAAAGCAGTTAAGGTATTCTAAGTCCAATACTGGGCATCAATGGGACAGAAAATGTTAATAACACTGTAAGATTTATCTGAAATTCCTTATTTCCTTTATATAAACATACTAAGTAAAAACAGATCATTATGCTTATTTTTCTGGGAAGAGACTTGGTATTTGATATATTCATATTTGTTTTTGTATACTTACTAAGCTTTTTAAAGTAAAATATACATACAAGAAGTAACATAAACCCTTTTTAAAAAGTTGGAATTAAGAATAACAGTAGTAAGATGACTGAATGACATACCTAGCTCATATCTCTCCCTCAACAAATATTTGGCATTCATTCATGGACAAAAGAGCCTTGGTGGGAGCTGTGGGATCCAGCACCATACTCCAAGGACCTCGGCAGGAGTCTCACACACCTCTGTCTCAGGTAATAGACAGACCATAGCCCCAGCTGTGGACTATGAAGTGGCCTGTGAACTGGCTCAACCCCATCTTGAGCATGGTCTGGGAACCCCTGGAAAATACTGACTTAGAACATCACTCATGGATGACAGAGCCTTTGTGGAAGTCCACGATTCCAGCAGAGAAGTTTCAGCACATTGGTGAAGGGGAAAAGAAAATCTACAATTAGACACATTGGAGACCATGAGGAAATCTGTGACATTCTGTGACTCCCCTCCACCAAACTGACATAAATCAGTACCAAGAAAGTCCTTCTTGGCCCTTGACTTCTCCTGTGGGAAAAAGCGAGAGCATGTGAGTGAGTGTCCTCTTTCCCCAGCTGTGCAGACAAAAGTGGCCCATCTCTCTCACCCTATCCAGAGGACTTAGTTGTGAGCTATAAACTGTGGAGGGGGGTGAGGGAAGAGGGTATTTTTACCGGCTGGGAGAACAGCATTCAGGGCTAGGAAGGCATGAAAGGGATGCAGATCCTACTAACCACATCACAGACTCCATCAGGAGGCTGGCCTATGACAGTGGATTCTTGTTTTCAGGACCATGGACACCCACAGGGTTTTGTTTGCCTCATCTACCCATTCCTCAGCCACCTTGTGACTGGCTTCTTGTGTGCACTCCCAATGGCAGTGAGAGGGAACTGTGGCAAATGGCTAATGAGCACACATGGAAAGTCTGCCGGAATCTGTAATACCAAGGAGAGAGATCAAGCATTAGCACTGAGTGCTACCTTTGGGAATGTAAAGAGGAGACTGTCAGCATGCAGACTGACGTGTTGCAGGATCAGGAGAAAGCATAAAATCTTAAGTCTGCCACAAGAGGGAGCAGGAAAAGTGGAGCATGCTAGGCATAGAGGGTCTGAGCAAGCCTCAGAATTCCTAGCAGGGCTGATGGAAGGTAATTCTCTACCAAAGTCAGTCAGTAAAGACTGAAGGGGTGACTGCGACTTCAAATGCAAAGACAGCACCACAAGACTTCAAGGAATATGAAAAATCAAGGAAATATCATGTCAGCAAATGATCACAATAATCTTCTAGTAACTAATCCCAAAGACATGCAGATCTGAGATTTATCTGACAAAAAACTGAAAATAGCTGTTTTCAGGAAGCTCAACGAAATCAGGAAAAAAATACATGAACAAAATGAGAGGTTTAACAAAGAGACAGAAATCACAAACAGAACCAAAACAAAATTCTGAAGCTGAAGAATACAATGAATGAAATGAAACAATGCAATAAAGAACATCAACATCAGATCAAGCATAAGGAAGAAACTGTGGAGTAAAGACACTTTTGAAATTATCCAGTCAGGGCATAAAGAAGAATCAAGAATGGAAAATTGTAAAGAAAGCCTATGAAAACTATGAAATACCATCAGAAGAAGAAATCTTCAAATTATTAGAGTCCCAGAAGAACAGGAGAAGGTGGGGTGGGGAAAGAAGGCTTTTTTAAAGAAATAATGACTGAGAACTTCTAAAATATTGGTAGAGATTTGGCCATCTGAGTTCATGAAGCTCATAGGTCTCCAAACAAATTCAACTTAAAAAGACCTTCTCCAAAATACATTATAATAAAGCTGTCAAATTTAAAGGCAAAGACTCATACCTGTCAGAATGGCTACCATCAAAAAGACAACAAATAACAAGTATTGGTAAGGATGTGGGGAAGAGGGAAGCCCTGTGCACTGTTGCAGGGATTGTTAATTGGCACAGCAGGATGGACAACAGTATCGAGGCTCCTCAAAAAAATTAAAAATAGACCTGTCATTTATATAGCAATTTCACTTCTGGATATTTACTTGAAGAAAACAACACTAATTCAAAAAGTTATATGCACTCAAATGTTTACTGCATTATTTACAATAGCAAAAATATGGAAGCAATCTAAGTGTCTATCCATGAATGGAAAAATAAAGATGTGGTATGTATACACAATGGAATACTACTCTGTCATGAAAAAGTGTATTTAAAAAAAAATAGTGATCCATGTACTTTGCAGCTTTCATAGATTCTAATAATTTATCTCATGAATTTTTTTTTGTATTTTCTATGTCAAAAATATATATTTTGGATTACCAACATTTTCTTTTTCCTTCATCTCCAATTTTAATATTTTCTTCCATTTCTTTTTTTTAAACTCACCTAGATAGTACTATAGGTCACTGATGGAATTGATTTGATGATAGCAAGCAGAATTGTACTGCTTCTAATTTTAAAGAAAAGAATCAAATGTTAGACTAAGTTGTATAGTGTTTGATAAATTTTTGATAAATACTGTTTTTGAGTTTAAAAAGTTTGCTTTTTATTTCTAGTTTATATTTATTCTTCAAAGATTGTTGAATATATTGTTTATTTTCTACCTAAATAAAAATTAAATATTTCTCTTAAATCCACAATGTGCTAAGTCAATACTGTACAATAATAGATCATGCACATTCTGTAGATAAACCCTACTTAATTAGCATGTATTATCTTTCTATTCATTAATGATACCTACTTTTCACTCATGTTTCACTTTCACGTATCTGATGAAGTGTCATTAATATATTGTGAGCTCAAAAATAACTGAATTTGGTCAATCTGTGATGAACTGTTGACTTTTTTCCTCTTTTTTAATATTTATAACTCATATTTATTGACATATTTAGAATGCACCAGGGCTTATGGCTGTCTCCTAGGCACTGGGTTATTAATTTAGTGTATTTGGCATAAATTCTGTTACCCACATTTTAAATATAAGGAAATTACAGGCTAACATATTCATGTAATGTTGCCAAGATCACACCAACATTACATGGTGGTAGTGAGATTTTGTCCCATGACAGATTTTGATTCACAGCACAACACTGCTTCTCATCAGTTTGAAATTATAATTGCAAATTCATACATTTAAAAATGTTCCTTCTGTAGTCCTTTAAAATTACTTGTTATCAACAATTTGTGATGGATTGCTAAAAACTTACATTTTTTAAGGGCTGTTATTTTAACAACTGTGTATATACTTATGACAATAAAAGAGATTTGAGTATTTTTATTTGGCAATAATTATAGAGACATTTGACACTTTGCTCACAATACTGAAATATAATTGCAATGACAAGATGTTCTAAACAAAACAGGGGAGACAATAAGTTTCTTAAAAAACTATGAAAAACTTTAGATTCATAGATAAGTAAACAATATTAGTTATAGCAAATTTCAGACTTCAATTCTAATTGCAAATTTTCCTTTGTATTTTTTGAAATGTTTAGAAAAAGTTTGTTACAGAAAATGATGGATTTCAAAGTTTGTAAGTGGCATTTAAGGACTTCTCAAAGGACTTTATCATCATCGTAGAAAATCTTTGATTTAGACTTTGGAATAGCAACTGGAATAACAGCTATACCTCTCTAATGTAACAGAATGCCATGGCATTTGCATTATGTGGCAGACAATCACTGAATTCCTTTATTTTGTGGATGTTTATTATGCCTTATTGCTTTATCATTATTTATCAACTGATGAAGATATACTCTGTAAATGTATTTATACCACTTATTTTTGATGTAACCCCTGTGCAATTATTCATGCTTTTAAGGAATTCAAAATTGTACTTGACTTTACATTATTTGATATATAAAAATTAGGTTTATTTACGATGAGGTATATTAAGTGTATTTATGCCTGATTATGTTCATTACTCTAAATGTATATAAATAATTTAGAAACTGATATATTAATATATGCAAAAATATGAAATAAATATTTCAAAAATTAAGAGGTACATATTTTAATGCATCATTTGTTTCTTTTTGGTGCTTGTATCTTTTTCATTGTTCTTTTAAAAAATTCCAATTTATCATACTTATTTTCAAAAATGTTTTGCAATCGTAACATTCATTACTTCACCAACTCACATTGAAGACTAATATTTATTTAATAATATTAGAAACATTTTCTTATCTATCAATATGGTATACAATTATTGATATATATCAATATCACTATTGACAATTCTTGAGTAAACAGGTACTATTAGTGTTGAGATGAGATGAGTCTGTGTCAGATCTTAAGAACAATGTAAACATTTAAGAGGAAAAATAATCAAGTAACAAAAACACAAAATTATGAGAAATTATTAAAAATCTCATCAAAGTCAGATTAAGTTTTGCTTAAGAAAGTTGAAAATATTTTGATGTGAAATAGGAAATAATTATTCCAATGCTGAACAGAGTGGTCTTCTATATTAAGATCTGTATACAATTAATTTTAAGCCAAAATCCCCAAACCTATGTGTTTTAATTTTAATAGTGAGATTATGCCATTGTGCCCAACAAGAGAAAATAAATAACAGATTTTGACTGAAAGAGAAATTCAACATTAAGCAAAAACTGACTATGCTAAATTAATACTCTTCCAAGATCACAGTCAATATTCTATATAGACGTTTATATGTGGACAGGTGGATTGATAGATTGCTATACAGACTGGCAGATGCATCTGATAAATGGCAGGAAATATTGTAGTGACATCAATTACCAAAAGAAAGCCTTGCATTTTGTTATTATCAGTTAAGTTAAATAGATTTTATCACTACTTCTTCCATATTCTTTCTTCATTGCAATAAAACATACACCTTGTCAAAAAGCTTCTATTCATTCATTTCCTTGACAGCCATGAAGCAATAAATGTTTGGTTAAATAAAAGAACAACTCCATGTCATGTAATTCAGTTATTCCATGATCGATATCGATGTTTGGTCTTTAAAATGTAAACTTATCACAGTTGATATATTTAAAGACTTCGGGGTTTGGGCCACATATAAATGCTACAAGGTGGTAATAACAAGAAGAATGCATAATGAAAAAGAAAGATACATTTCAAATTAAAGTAAAATTCAATGAATTGGGTTTGATGTTCAAATTATGGTTTTTCTGGGAGCATAAGCTTAGTCCCTTTGTCTTAGGATAATTTGGACTGTTAGGTTAAATCATTATATTGAACACTTTCAAGGAAAGTTTTAAAAAGGAAAACTTGAAAGACACTGTTTATAAAGTTAATAAATCTAAATAAGAGGCTTGTAATTTTTTAAGGAAAATTGGTTTTGCTTTTAAGTTAACTAATTATGACAAATAATTTCAACTTAAAATAAGTTTAAGTTTATTCATCAGTAATGATACGCAATTTGCAAAGAGAATTTTATTTAATGATTCAACATTATTGGTTTTGAATATCTAATATTATTTTTAAAATACTGATTTATTTTGGGGGATGTTTTGAAGAGAGCTATTCAATTGCCCTTTCATCCAGAATTTCATCAGAGATTCTCCACTTTGGTTAGTTTCAATTTAAGAACAGTAGTATTTAGAAACGTTTCTTTTCCAAATTAGTTTTTACCTAGAATATTCTTTTTTTAGCAACCAGATTGGCAATTAGTGTAAATTAACCTCACTTATTTCTAATGACTATCAAATTGACAAGATCTAAGTGCTCATTTTATTCCTCTAGAATTCTTCTTTTCTTTGTTGGTATCCTGCTGTTATTCTCAACATCAAAGTTCTATCTTTGAAATGTTCTCACTAAATTCTAGTAATTATACCAGACAAATCCCTTCTGTATTCACACCACTGAATGTATTTTCCTGGGAATAAACTGATAAATGTGAATATTTAGTTTTGTTCCATGAAATTTAAGGCTTGAGGATCACAGTCCTTCTTAATCAGGAAACATAAGTAATTTTGTTGACAGCAAAAGAAATGCAAACTATAAAAACACAATATTTCTTAAGCCTGTTGATAATGCCAAATATTAGATGGAATTGGGGTGGGGATTAATATATATAGCTGTATTATGTATGGAATGAGAAGAATTCTGAAGAATGTTCTGTTTCACTACATATTAAGGAAGACAACCCTGTTTTAGAGGATCTCTTTGTTTCTAAGAGAATAATTTTGTTTCTGCTTGCTGGTGATTTGGAGGGACATTCCAAGTAGTTACTTGATATTTGGTAAAATCTGGTGAATATTTGGAATTACATGAATTTGTTTTTTAATCCAATGTTTCCTGACATTTTCATTTGTTTCCCAGGGCTACTGTCACAAAGCACCACACACTAGGTACCTTAGAAATCCATTTTCTTAGCGTTTGGCTAGAAGTCTGAAATCAACGTGTTGGCCGGGCCTTTCTCCCTCAGAAACCTGTAACTGGAATCCTTCTTTGCTGCTTCCCAGCTTTTGGAAGCCTCAGACTTTTCTTGGTTTGTGGTAGCATAACCCCAATCTTTACACGCCACTATGGTGATGTCTCCTCACCTAATACACTCTCTGGGTATCTGAGTCTGTGTCCAAAAATTTCCTGTTTATAAGCATGTCAGTCATATTGGACTAGAGTCCATCTAATGAACCTCATCTAAAACTGCGTATGCAAAGACCTTATTTCCAAATAAGGTCAGATTCTTACATGTGGCCTACCACAGTCTGTCCTGTCTTATTCCACATCAGAACTTCTAAAATGCTGCTTCCAACACTCCCTGATTTCATATTCTCAGGACTTCTTACCTCAAACTGGTGAAAAATGATTAGATTTCTCAAATTATATTTTTGATCCAAGATATGTCATAATTTACGGGGCAACTAACTTATCGATTCCCTGCAACTTGGGGAAAGTATCATCACTGGTTGATTCAGCAGGTGCTGGCCTAGATAAGAGTTACAGAACATTAATACACATAGAAGGTAGTATAGGCATGTCTACTTAGAATGTCAAAGATGCAACCACTCATACATTGCTAGGGAAACTGTAAATTGCCACAGCTTTCTGGATTTATCAACATCTTTTAAAATTACAAACATATATACCCTCTGATTCTGCATTTTAACTTCTAGGAGTCTCTTCTGTAAGTATAATCACCCCGTGGGAAGTAATATATACAAGACTGGAGCATGGTTTGTAATATATATTGGAAGAATGTAAATTTTTATTAATTAGGACTCATTTAATAACTTATTTTACATCATTTAATGAAATATTCTGCTGAAAATATTTTAAACTTTATTAAATTCTGGTATGAAATCTTCTCCACTGTGTAATATGAAATAAAAAAGAAACATGTTGCTGATTATTACATATATTACAGAAATACATGTTTTTTGCTTGTATATGTTATCTGATATCAAGAATACTGCTAATAATTGTTGCTCTTAGTCATCTTGCCAGGTGACTGGGAGATCGGTAAGTGCTGGGAAAAATTTTGCCAAATTTAATTTTGAAACTTTTGAATTTTTTAAATTCAAATATAGAATTATATTGGTTTCAGGTGTGCAATATAATAATCTAACATTTTATGCATCACAATATGATCACTCCCATATCTATTTACTATCTGCCACCATATAAAGTTACGTATTTTTTTCTTGTGATGAGAATTTTTAAGATTTAACTTACCAGCAACTTTCAAATTTGTAATACAATATTGACAAATATCCCTATACTGTACATTACATCCCCATGACATTATTTTATGACTGGAAGTAAAACTTTTGAATTTTAACCAATCTCAATGTTAACTACTTTTTCAAACACTATCTTGAAAATAATAAAACAAGATCACCATAGCATATAAGGAGAATAAATTACAGGGAAGTTAAGTTTAGAGACCACTTAGAAGGTTCTTAAAATCATGAAAAATGATGATGTTTTGGATTAGTATGCAGATTTAAGACACATATTTAAAGTAAGATTGATACTATTTGCTGAAAGACTGGATATGGGGGAAGAGTGAGAAAACATGAGGGACCAAGTCTAACTCCCAGAGTTTTGACTTGACCAGCAGGATGGTTGATGACACCATTTGTAGAAATGGGGAAATTTTAGGGAGGTAACTATAGTGGAGGAAGTTGAATCAGAACCACATGAGTGCCTCATAGATTAGAAACTTCATTCAACAATGAATGTCCCATCAGATAACTCAGCACATGCGTGAGTACCAGAAACACCCTAGGACACTGTGACAAAAACCTGAGCAGAGAAATTGTGCTCCTGTTTTTGTGGTAACTGTGGCACCATGGAGTGGTGCTAAGGAAAGGTTTCTGGAAAGGACTTTAAGGAAGACCACATAGGCTGAGACATAAGATGAGTAGAAACTGACTAGAGTAAATGGAACCTGTACATAAAAAGGTCATAGTGTAGAAGGAAGCAAAGAAAACAATTTTGGCTGAAGTGAAGAGGGTAGGCAGGAGCCCATACATGAAAGCTCTAAATAGCGTGAAAAGCTATTAAGGCTGGGAAATGCTTTAAAAATGAATCAAGTCTAACAGATACCTGGGGAATACACAGTAAAAAAATCTTTAATGAAATTTTACTTAAACTTTAAAAATCATTAATTTAGAATAGCTTTGTCACTGTATTTTATTTTTGCACTTAATAGGCTTATTTTCTTTTGATAACCACTTTACAGAAAAATTACCTCACAAGTAGGTACAGTTAAGGGTGGTTTTATAGCATAGCAGTACCTTCAGCATATTAATTGTTGAAAATGTAGACCTTTAAATGCTGAGATTAATTTTAAATTAAAATGATACATACATGACAGATAAATTTTCTATGTGAAATATCAGGATAGAGTTAGTGTGAAAGTGGCGGTCATAAGGGGGAAAAAGCAATTTAGTTAAGAAAATAGAAAATGCCTTTAATGACATAAATGATAGAATACAATGTCTAATGTTCATGCTGTGTGCTTTATATAGGTAGTTCCTCTTAATACAAGCAATAGAGCACACAAGACATTTTTATTAGAGTTTTTTCTACATTTTGTCACACAGTGGTGATTTGTATCCGTTTGTAATTAAAATGACATTAAGCAGGACTATTTTCAGTTATACAATATTTCACAGTAAAGATCTCATATAAAAACCTTCACTAAGTCTACAGACTCAATTATATAACAGGTATTACTGTGTCCCAGTGTAAAAATAATGATACATTGTCCAATTACCTTCAAAAAAAGATTGTAGTTTGGAATTTATTCATATACTACCTTTCATTGTTTCTTAGTTGATTCATTCATGTGTGATTTGTCTGACCCAACAACTTTGAAAATTTATGGAATAGAAAAATTACAAAGAAATCATACTTTGAATATACATCAGTCATATGTTCAGACAAGGTGTTTAGAAATTACTTAACAGAAGCAGAATGAAACAGATTTGCATGAGAAATGTATGCATTTGATTCCAGTTTCTCCATGTCTCTCTTCCTCTTTTTCTCTCCCTTTCCCTCCCTCCCTCTCTCTCTCCTGTCTCTTAATGCAAATAAAAAATTTTAACCATTGCTTGTTCCAATTTCTCAGTGAAATATAAATATATTTATATAAATATAAATACTTCTAAGGATATATCATTAAAATGTATTTTTGAGTTCATATCTCCTGATAAAAACCATAATTCAGGCTTACTCACCGCTCAACCTGATAATTTCATCAGATTCTTAATTGGTTCCCTATTTCCATAATGCTGCTTTCTAGTCCACTCTTCACCCAGACATCAAAATAGTCTTTAAAATACATGAATCACATCATGTCCTACACCTGCATACAAATTTCTCATTGCATTTTTTAAACAAACAAATATGCAAACTAATTCTCTAGCACAATTGTATTAGTTTGCTAGGCCTGCCATAACAAAATACCACAGGCTAGGTGACTTAAAACAAATTTTTTTTTTGCTCACAGTCCTGGAGGCTAGCCGTCTATGATCAAGGTGCCAGAAGAGTTGGTTTCCCCTGAGGCCTCTCCTTGATTGCAGATGACTGCCCTCTCATTGTCTCCTTTGTTCCTCTGTGCACAGGTGCTCATGGTGTCTCTTCCTGGTCTTGTAAGGACACCAGTTATATTGGACTAGAGTCTGACACAATGCTCCCATTTTAATTAACTCACCTCTTTAAAGTCCTTATCTCCAAATATAGTTACATTCTGAGGTACTGGGGCTTAAGTCTGGATTTTTAGGGTACAAAATTCAGCCCACAACACATACCTTACTTGGCTCTGTGTTAGTCGATTCCCACTTACATCTCCAATCACATTTCATGTCACTCACTCACCTTCACTCTCTTCTAGCCCATAGATTTTCTTTCAGTTCTTGGCACATTTCCTTTCTTTCTTATCTGATGCTTTTTACATGTGCTGTTCCTTTATTGTTCTTGCCTATCTTAGTTTTCCTAGTTTGTTGGTCTTATTTTACATGTCATTTTATCTCAAAAGTTTATCCTGAATGCACAATCTCAAAAAAAAAAATGGACTATTCCTGTTTGTTTCTATGCAGCAAGCTGTTTATTTTCTACATAATTCTTGTAAAATGCTGTAACTAATTGTTTATTTACTAGTTAACAGTATAATGTCACAAGGATCCTGACTATTTCATTCAACTCTGTATCATCAATAATCAGAACACTGCCTGGTATTCCATAAGCATTCAGTAGCTGTGAAGAGTGAGGGAGAGGAGAAAGAAGAATAAACAGAGCATGGAGGACTTTAAGGAGGTAAAAATACTCTGTATGATATAATTATGTTCTTTGTTTCTAGTTTGCTAAGGTAGAAACCTACTGTATTATATCTTTCTTCTTTTATAATATACACATTCAATCCTATAAATTTCCCTCTAAGCACTGCTTTCACTGCATCTGACAAATTTTAATAAGTCATGTTTTTATTTTCACTTAGTTTAAAATCTTTTTATTTATCTTAGATTTCTTCTTTGACCTATGTGTTATTTAGAAGTGTGTTATTTCATCTCCATATATTTGGGGATTTTCCAGTTATCTTTGTCTTATTGGTTTCTGGTTTAAAATTATTGTGGTCTGAGAGCAGACATTGTGTAATTTCTATTTTTGTTTTCAAATGTGTTAAGGTATGCTTACGGGTTAGAATGTGATCTACCTTGGTGAATGTTCTATGTGAGCTTGAGAAAAATGTGTACTTGATGGTGTTAAATTCAACTATGTATGAAAGTTGTACTTTTGAAAAAAAATACATATATCTAGTTAAGAAAACAATTACTATAGACCTGAATCAAATTACATACAAAGAAAAATCACTCCATATTATTTCCTAGTAGAACTAATGCAAACAATGCAAACAAAAGACAAAGAGATTTGTTAAAAACAGGCACTAGAAAAAGATACTCTATCTTCAAAGTAAAACAGAAAACTGACAGCTGACTTCTATAACATGAACTTGGGTCAACATTCCATTTATCTCCTTTCATTAAGCACCAACTCTACCCAGAAACCCATCAAAAGCAGTCCATGTTCCTGGCATTGGTGTTAGTGCATACCTATATCTAGAAGTCTTTGAAATAGCTGGATAATCCATTTTCCCTTGTGCACTATTACCATGTCAAACAGCAACAAATATCTTACAGAGAATTGAAGGATTATGTATTGAGATTACTTGCAGTGGTTTTTGTTTTTGTTTTTGGCCCTATTCAATGGGACTCAGCCTCTAGTCACTGGGTGGTATCTATGAAGTGGCTCAGACCTCAAAATTGAGCAGGCTACCAAAATTTTACACTGGGGTGGCTGAAAATATCTTCCTGTTTTGTCTTATTCTACAAATTGAGCAAAACTTTGGTCATCTCACCAACTTTCTTGGCTTTGGAAAGTGATCTACTATTCAATACCAGAGCTCCCTCTAGGTCAAGGCATTCTGAATACTATCCTTCATTGTTTAAGTTATGCCACTTTGTGTAGTTAAAGAGATAACTGGCCTCCACAATCTGAGATTCCCATGACCTGCAATAATATCTAGTGTTCCAACTCCTTGACAGCTTCCTCCTTTGTCATCCTGGTCTCCAAAGAACAAGCAGTACCAAGCCTTTCAAAGCAGCAAGTGCCCTCAGCATGAGGGTATTTCCAATGTCCTCAATCTGTTAATATTCTTCTAGCTTTTTTTTTTTTTTTTGCTTTCCCCATATCTAATGATATCTTCCTATAGGTGTACAAATATGATTAGGACTTAACACAGATCACTATTTGACTGGGGATTTTTTTAAAAAAAATTCATGTTAGTGATAGATTTTCTACTATCAAGAGAGTATGACCAGATATTTAACTCATTATTTTCTATCTGATAACTGGTTCAAGGGTGATATCACTGTTAAAATACTCACATACTGTTAGAATTGACAGGCCCTATTGTACTGCACTAAGGGATCACAGATCCAAATCACATATAACCTACAAATCTTTTCTATTGAAGATTTTGTGCTCATTTTTTGTGACTAGACTGTTCAGTTTCATTTAATCTCATTTTGACAGATGTCGTGTGTATAACTTCACCAATACCTATTTCTTACCATCATTGTAGTTTATTGAGACCTTTCTCAAAAAGTGCACTTGGAAGTATACTTTTCACCATTAAGATATACTTTGCTCTTGCCTGCTTTATAAAAAAATTGTGTCTGTTGTAAACTGGATAATATTGAAGAGTTTGGTGGCTAACTGACCTTTCTGTTGAGACTTTACCCATGCTCTCTGGAAACAGCCTCTACAAAAAAGACTTAAACAGCTAATTTGACTTTTTGGAAATCTATTTACACACAAATCAGATAGTAAATTCAGATACATCTTTTCTTTAGTTTATTTATGCAGCTCATGCTGAAAGGTAGTCATCCACTAAAACAAATTTATATCCTAAAAAGCACAGTTACATGAAGCTAACATAGTTGTGCCACTGAAAAAACACATGAAACAAAAGGTGATTTATACAAACTCATGTTCAAGTTATTGAAGATATATCTGCTTAGTGTAAAAGAAAATTGTTTTGCTCATTTTTCTATTATCCACTATTTTATGAGCTATGTAATTTATGTCAAATAATAAAAAATCCAATACGATTCAATATATTTTCTATATTATTTAAGACTATTCAACTCTCCTATAGAAAATACAAGATACTAGGAATAGAATCAAGAAGCTGGATTCGTAAAGTAGTTTCTAAACTAGTTTCGCCGAGAAACTAATACTTCATAGGTGGTGTTCACAAAACCATGTCTCTTCATCCTTTTTTTTCTTTTTTTGTCAAGAACTTATCCTTAATGAAAAAAACCTGGTAAAAATGCACACCTATTGTATTTTCTTAGCATACTGTCTTAGGTCACTGAGAAAAAAATTTAATACTCTGCAGTTCAATTTTAATCCTTGTAATACAGGGATGATCCATCCCTAATATGGGGTGCTGGTAAATGTCTAAAACCTGGCTCTTGGTTGGGGTATCTCAGTTTGTAATATTTGGCAATTCTGTGACATAAATGACACTACTGAAAGGAGAATTGGAAAGAGCTATACAATAGGCTTTTGCAAGCCAGTGCAAGATGCCTCCAGCCCATCACTCCTTCCTCAAAGAGCAGTTGTAAAAGAAATATGTGTAATTTTTCCTAAAGAACATTGCATATGTTGGTATTATATGACAATTTAATATAATTCAGACATTCCACAACTCTAAATCACAGACATTTTCAGTACTAACTACTCAATTTTGCTTACTTATTAATTTTACTGCTTGAAAGATTTTCCTCATCCTTGCTGTTTTCTCAGGCTTTTAGCTTTCATGAGGTAGTTTATTGGTAGTGGTAGGGATACCAGAAATAAAAAAAGGTGAGTAACCATATGGAAACAAGGTCAAGAAATTTCTGCTAAGGAAGGATCATAGTATACACTCAAAACAGCATAATAAAAGAAGTAAGAGAGCTTTACTTTTTCTTAATTCTATCAAAGAGTAAACAAAAACTAGAAAAAAGTATAGAATATGGAATTTAATATAATTACTATATATAAAATAGATAAACAAGTTTATGCTCTATAGCACAGAGAGCTATATTCAGTATCTTGTAGTAACCTATAATGAAAAAGAATATGAAAAGGAATATATGTATGTACATGTATAACAAACATTATGCTGTACACCAAAAATTAATACAACACTGTAAACTGTCTATATTTTGATTTAAAAAAATGACTTAAAGACTTAAATATTAAACAAGACACTTGAATCTCCTAGAAGAAAACACAGGCAAAACATTTTCTGATATAAATCTTAGCAATGTTCTCCTAGGGCCATCTATCCAGGCAATAGAAATAAAAGCAAAAATAAACAAATGGGACCTAATTAAACTTACAAGCTTTTGCACAGCAAAGGAAGCCAAAAACAAAACAAAAAAGACAACCTGTAGGATGGGAGAAAATATCTGCAAATGACATGGGCTTAATTTCCAGAATATATAAACAGCTCATACAACTAACTTAATAAGAAAAATCCCAAACAATCCAATTCAAAAATGAGCAGAAAACCTAAACAAGCAATTCTCCAGTGAAGATATACAAATGGCCAAAAGGCACATGAAGAAATGCTCAATATTACTAATTGTCAGAGAAATGCAAATCAAAACTACAATGATTTATCACCTCACACCAGTTAGAATGGCCATTATTCAAAGTCCACAAACAAATGCTGGGGAGACTGTGGAGAAAAGGGAACCATCCTGTGGGAATGTTTGGTGCAGCCATTATGAAAAACAGTATGGAGATTCCTCAAAAAAACTGAAAATAGACTTACCACATGATTTAGCAATCCTACTCCTGGGCATGTATTGAGAAGGAACTCAAATTCAAACAGGTACATGTACCCCAATGTTCACAGAAGCACTATGTACAATAGCCAAGACATGGAAACCTAAATGTCCATTGATAGATGACTAGATAAAGAAGCTATGGTATATATATACCAAGGAATACTACTCACCCATAAAAAAGAAAAATGCCATTTCCAGTAACATGGATAGACCTGGAATTCATCATTCTAAGTGAAGTAAGCCAGAAGATAAATAAAAATACCATATGATATCATTCTTATGTGGAATCTAAAAAAAAAAAAAAAAGAGAGATAGAGAGAGAGACCTGATTGAACTCATTCACAAAACAGAGACAGACTTACAGACATAGAAAACAACCTTATGGTTACCAGGGGGGAAAGAGGGTGGGAAGGGATAAATTAAGAGTTTGAGATTTGCAGATACTAACAACTACATATAAAATAAACAAGTTTATATTGTACAGCACAGAGAATTTATATTCAATATCTTATAGTAACCTATAGTGAAAAATAATATGAAAAGGAATATATGTATGTATATGTATGACTGAAACATTATGCTGTACACCAGAAATTCACACATCATAAACTGACTTTACTTCAATTAAAAAAATATTAAAAATTTTTAAAAGAATTTGATTTTAAACAGTTGTGCCAGATGGTTAAACACTGTCTATTCCTTCTTCATCTGGCTATGACTGAATTCAGAAAGACAGGCAATTGGAAAGGAAACATGGACATGAAGTGAGAGGGAACAAGGAAGAGTTGAAACCTCTAAGTAAAAGTTGGAACCTGTGTTGGTCTCCCATGCCTCTAAGCTGCCAACATTGGTGATAAAGGTCACATATGCAGGGGAAGCTGTACACTTTTATCATGGACTGAATATACACCTGGTCCAGGAGCTAGAAGAGTTGATGGAGGAGATGGGGGCTCCTGGAGTAGCTATAGACCCAGATGCTGTTGCAAATCAACAGGGAGAGATAGTAACTCATCAAAAAGTTTCTGAGCAACAACAGGATCTGGTGACTATACCCACCTTCCTAACATGGTTGCTGCTTCACTTCTGCCTTCCAAAGCTCATGCAGGTTCACTTAGCTCATGATAACCCACCCAGAACAATATATGAAAGGTAATTCTTTGAGAAGAAACATCTACTTATGCAACCCAAAATTTTCTCAGAATACAAGTGGCTGTCAGATGAGTTTGTCTATTGATAACATTCTGACAAGGAGGACAGAGGAAAGGAAGCAGTATTAAAAATCCCCATGTGTGACATGGCTAATGAGGACAGTATGACCAGAAGTCAGCTGCCAGATTACTTTTATCCTTAGGCTTTTGACCCTATCCACTAATCACAAATGAGTTGTCCTGATATCCACTGGTATACCTCTCCCACCCACAGCTTCCAGAATCAATTTTAATCTAATGCAGGTGATTCTTAATTCTATCCAGGTCAGCTATCTTTGAGAAGTCCTGTACTAAATCTCCTTCTAAATAATGATGACTGTGATTCATGGAATCAAATGGATTTTCTTCTCTTGGGTGGAAGAACAGATATAGGTTAGTCATTACTTAATGTTTAGTGAAAAAAGAAGCTAAAAGTAACAAAACAGAATATAATGAGGAAGCAACAGAAGCCATGTAAAAGTGAAATTCATGAATAACAAAATGAAAAAGCTGAAGATTTTAAATAGGAAGAATACCCCTGGTCAATAACTGCTAAGTCATAGATTATCTGCAAAGCAATTACTGCTTTTATCTACTTGCATGTCTAGGGGAGAATGTACATGTGCTATGGGTAGGCACTCTGAATGAGTGGCCAACTTAAGGCTTTGTGAATATTTGGGACCTCATGTGTTTTATATTGCTTCATGTGTTTTATGTTTGCTTTATACTTGGTTCTTTTATTCATTCAGCACATATATGAACTACTTACTTTACCTGTTTCTGAAATATTTTAAAAGTTACTTGATTCTATTCATAGTGTCTTAATTTCTATAGTAGAACTGAATAATCTTAAATAATATAGCAAAATATGTTACAAACATTGGATTTTTTTTTATGTGAGACAAATTATGTATTAAAGGACATTTTTCTACTAGGGAAGAAAATATTTAACAGAACACAAATATATTTAGAACTCAGACATACTAAACATAGTGATTAAGACACTGTATTATTTTAAAGATCATATTAAATAATGAGGAGGTAGAGAAGCATTTCTAGAATGGTAGAGTAAGGGTCTCTATAAAGCCACCCTTCCATAAAAACAACAGCGAAAAACATTGGAAAGTGGTCAAAATCAGTATTTTCAGAACTCAGAAAATTAATCCAAAGCTTTAAGCAATCTGAGAAGTGTTTCTTCAAAAAAGTAGCTGTCTCCCAGGAGGAGAAGAAAACTTGATTGCATTCTAACTTGCCTCATTACAGTCCCCTCGGTTCAGATCTGTGTTCACCTTGACAGACAGCAGCCCTACATCCATGGCAACTGGGAAAACGAGCAGCCTAACAACTGCTGGAGGTGAAAGAACGGCTTTGTAGCTCCCCCAAAGGCCTACCCCCAGATAACTATTTGATGTGTCCAGTATAACTGTAAATAAAACCCCAATCACAGAGATTGTCTTTATTTGACCTGACTCAAAGCTCCTTCAATGAGAAATTTTATTCCCAAAGCATTTGCTAAAAATAATTGGCCTGAAATTATTTAACATTGCAACCATACTAGGTGACAATATTATTTTTGCTAAACACAAGCCTGGCTGAAATGCTTAAAAGAAAAATTTAGAGAATGAGATGTCAACAGGGGGTTTTGGAGAGCTCTGAAATAATCTCTGGGATGTAGAAAGATATAGCTTGCTCATGCCCAGCAAACACCTGAGAAAGCCCTAATCTCTTATCTCTGACCTACCCTGAGGCTCTTGACAGTCATGATGTGGAGGTGGAGACAGTGCTGCAGACTGCTGAAGTACTGAAGGAGTGCTACACCACATACAGGCAGGGCCCTTTGGCAAAGGTGGAGATGTATCAGTCAAAGGCATTTATTCAGTAGCTGATGAATAACGTAACTGAGCAGAGACTTCAGAAGCTGCACATGACAATGCAGACTTTACAGAATGAGTAAATAAAAAATACATAATGACAGCTAAACACTTAACAATAAATTTAAGCCTTGTCTGGATGCAGTTTGTCTGTTTTTCTTAAGTGAAAGAAAGGATGATAATATCTTTAATGACTCCAAAAAAATTTCATTGTAAAATTGTCAAACACCCAATAATTCATGCAAGAAATTATTTCAATTTCTTAATTTAAGGATATTTGGAAGATTAGTATGCTAATCTTTATTAATATTATTTGCTGTATTTAGACTAAGGTAAAAATAAAGAGGCATGGCTTAGTTAATTAGGGTTTTTTAGAGACATGTTTAAATCTTGTATAAGATCCTCACAGACTATATTATACAGAATATATTAATATACTATATTTTGTTTTTTGTTTTCCTGAATGCCTTATAACTACAAAACAATAAAGCAGACTCTACAATAGATACACCATTTATATGTGGGCTGATACCTTGGGAGAAAGAAAATCTTTAAGCTTGTTATTGTATCACCAACCCCTGCATTTTAGTATTACAAAGATCACACCAGAATAATGGTTTGTCTACTTTGCCAATTTGAGTAAAGATGTTGTAATAAAAGTGAGAGCAAAATAATCTCACGTGTGTCTTAAATGTTCTTATTGGAGTAGAGAAAGACAGCACTTTTATTGCTCTTAAATTCCTTCTTTATTTTATCTGAGCATTCCTCTGTGCACATTCAAGCCCAGCAGGGAGTTTTAAAAAGAGGCAATAGAGAAGAGACTTGATAAACCAATATCTGAATAATTTAGGTGGCACTAAGGAGAACTGGGAATCATTAAGAGAGGCAATATCTAAGATCAACAACTTCAAGTTTTGAGTACTGTTAGTAAGAGATCCAATATAAAGCAATCAGGAATTCCCTTATAGTCCTGCAGACTGAAACTGTGGAGCACAGCTATTGTATGAAACGCTCCAGTTGGTTTTGCTGAGAGCAAAACCTGCCTTTGCAAATGCATCCAAATTTATTCACAGGCACCTGTAAGCTGTTTAATCTTGTTTGTTTTTGTTGTTGTTTTAATGAGAGAATCTATATTAGGACTGTCTTTCATGAAGTTTAATTGGCTGTGGTACTGGATTTATCATCATGATGTTGTTATCATTCTCCTCCTCCTCTTCATCATCATGATGCAGGTCCTGAAGATTGAATTGACTTTTACCTGCCAAAGCCTTCCTTGCTGACTTTCACCATCCCTCACTTTACAAAAAAGAGCCAAGTTTTTACATGCACAGGATTTTGAAACATGTGGGAAGTGGTACAATGTATTATGACAAATGGGTATGAGAAGCTGAGAGAAAATTATGCGGCAACCATGGAAGGACAAATGGTTTTACACCTCTCTCCTTAGGATAGTGATAACTAAAGATGCTAATGTATTTGGGCCATTGCTACCACTATTGTGCTTCACTGATTCAAAATCCCCTAAGGAAATCACATTTAAATTAGTATCTATCTGCATTAACAGCAAGGTGTGAAAAGTTAGTGACTAACAGCAAAATTAACATTTAATTTAAACTTTTTTTTTTTTTTAGTCATCAAGAAAATACTCGGAAGAAATACTTCCTTTTGGTACTGAGATAAATGTAAGCAACGGTATGGAAAATCACACTTAGATTCACAGCTAGATCAAGAGAGAAGGGATGACTGTTCATTTCTATTCCCTAGAAAAATGGTCTTAAATGCTTTCTTATATATTTGTTACGATTCCCCTGTATTTTTGACTAAGTTTCCTGGGCACTGTTTTCTTTGTGAGAAGGTATTTTACTACAGATTCAATATTTTTAATAAAGTAGTGCTCAGTTTCCCATTCTGTTGTTCTGTCAATTTGGCCAAGTCATATTTGGTTTATTTCTTGGGGTATTTGCCCAACTTATTTAAGTTGCCAACTTCATTGTCAACTTACTATTAGCTTTCAAAATGACTTGAGAGGCCATAGTGACCTTCACCCTTACCTCACTCCCCTTTTTTTTATTGCTAATATTGACAATTGCTGGTTTCATTTTTTTCTTTCTCTGTATTATTCTAGAGTGTTATCAATTTAATCTTTGGAAAAAGCTTTTGGCTGAACTGATTGTATTTATTGAACATTTATTCTCTATTTCACTGAAAAAATTATTACTGTTTCCTTTCTCTACTTTCTATGATTTACTAAAGTTTTTCTACTTTATAGAGATGATACCTTATTTCATTTAAGGTGTTACCTTTTATTTTATATATAATTGCAATTATACATATTTATATAATTATATATGATATATAATATATCATTACATTTTATACAAAATTATTATAAATTGATATAATTACACTAACAAATTTTCCTTTATCCTTGTTTTAGCTATGCCAAACATATACTGACATACACTGTCATCAATATTCAGTTTAAAATATTATCTACTTGATCTACTATTTTTCACTGTGATTTCTTCAAGTCATAAATAATTCATTTGTGTTATTTCCATCTAGTTGGATATTTTCTAGTTGTCAATTCCACTGTGATCAGAAAATGCATCTCATGTGGCATTCTAGTTATTTGGAAGTATGTCAGTCCTTTGAAATATTTTGATGATTTCTCTATGGCATAGCATTTATTCATTTTTGTTAAATAGTCCACTTTTACATGAAATGAGGTATATTGTATCACGTTGGTTAAATATTCCAAAAATGTATCTATATAGAGAAAGGTATTAATTTTGTTCATAACTCCTTATGATTACTTAATTGCTTTTTCTAGATATTTGGAAGTGTGTTAAAATTTCTCTCCATGATTGTGGGTGTTTTTATTTCTTGTTTTATTTCTGTTATATTTTTCTTCATTGATAAATTATGAAGATATAATGTGTTATATATATACAGGTAGAGTTATTTCATTGATAAATTGACTACTTTATCTTTATGAAATATACTTTTTTTTTTACTGTAGTAAAACTTCTGCTTAAAGTTGTCTATGTGTGTGATATTAGTAGGGTTCAACTAGCTTTCTTTTAGTGTTTTCACATGAAATGGATATTAATTTAACACATTACATCATAATTACAGAAAAGGTCAAATAAAATGGAGAAATTATTATGATTATTTTCCTGTAGTTTACCTCTTTAATGAAAAAAATAGGCTAAGCTACTGTTCAAGTGTCCATGTCTTTTTGTGGCTTGATAGCTTATTTCTTTTTAACATTGAATAATATTCCATTATAAGGATGTACCACAGTTTATTTATCCATTCATCTATTGAAAGTATAGATGCTTTTAAGTTTAGATAAATTTGAATAGTTACTGTAAATATTCACGTGCAGGTTTCGTGTAGATGTAAATTTTCACCTCATTTGGGTAAGTACTAGGGAAAGTGATTGCTAGATCATATGGTAACAGTATATTTAGCTTTGTAAGGAATTGCTAGATTATCTTCCAAAGTGGCTGTAAATGTAATTTTTTCAAAATAACATTTAGAAGGCGTTTTAGAAACAAGTTTTTTATAGACAAAGATCAATGCCAGAAATTTGGGCTAAACTTATTATGAGGAGCAGTTAGCAGTGAGGGTAGGAAACTGCACAAAATCAATTCAGAACTTCCATTTCTGAACAAGAAACTTAAGAATATATGAGACCTCAGAGATGGATGAAAGACCTCTTATTTGAAGACATGGTAACCAATAAACTAAACAAATACATTAAGAAGGGGATGAGTTGTTAATAAAGACTATGAACTATTCTCCAAGTAGTGAAAATTTTATCAAGAATTGAGGCAAAATATGGCTTTTTTAATAAGCAGTTCCATCTTTGTTAGTCCTACCCTCACCCACCATGTTATCTCAAAAGAAACTTTTCCTGTGATTACCAAGAACTGCAGCCCCACTAGTATTGCAGAACAGGAAGAACATAAAATAAATACACTCTTCTAAAAAGCTGACCACGGGTTGATGTAATAATGTTAAAAGGGATCTTTTGTCATCATCACAAGTTCAAATTGGAGATGAATGGAACATTTGTCCAAATTTACTTGTTACTTTAGTAAATTTTCTAGAATACACACTTATTGTTATTTATAGTTGTTTTTTAGAAAAAAATATCAAAGTAGTTTTAAGAAATTTTAAAACTACTCTTCTCCAGTTAAAGAAATTGAGGACTATACTCAGCCCTTATTTGTAATATAGTAAATGAGATACAGGTAAAACTATAATAATTATTTACATAGAGAAATCAAGAAGATGGCGAAATGGCTTAGACCCTGAAAGTATATTCCTTCTTTGTAAACAGAGTGCATTCCACGTGCTATAAAATTAATGTCAAAGGGGAAGCAATTCACTGACCTATTTACTGACTAAGGAAAAAAATCATTAGGCACTTGTTAAAATCAATAAAGAGGGAGGGGTTAGTTTAACTCTTCAAGTTAATTTAAATATTGGTTGTGAAAAATTCAAAAGGATATAATCTAAACTTTTGGTTGAAGAACTAGAGAATAGATGGGATTTAATATGGAGAAATGACTAAATATGCACACCAAGGGAAATAGAATTACCTGCACACAAATATAAATTAATCAGTACCACTCTAGAAGTAAACCAGAGGAACATTTAAAGATGATTGAATGGAAATGTTTGTTGAGGGACTCCAAGAGTGAAAATGATACCCTGAGGTTCACACATAACAGTAAGTATTTCACTACTTTCAATTTAAAAATGACAACCTCTGTATTGAAGTATTTAAAGTATTTTCAAAGATAGATATGAATCCAAAGTAATTCACTAACTAACAAATAATTACTTATTCTTAAACAAATTGGCTTCTAATTAGTGAAATAATATGATTTACAAAATATCTAAAAAGAAATCAAATACATCAAAAGAAAATGTTTTAAGATTCTTGGATGAACACTAACATTTATACCCTTGCACTAATTTTATCTGTTCTAGATATTATTATTTACTAATATTAAAAATATTATAGTAATGTAATTTCACAACTTAAATATTTAGTGTTTAATTTTGTTCATTTTTTAATTAATTGAACTTACTTTTAGAAAAGTGTTAAATTTGCCAAAAAATGGAGGCAATAATACAGAGAGTTACTATATATCCTTCACACAATTTTTCCTATTATTAACGTTTTACATTAGTATGTTATATTTGTCACCATTAGTGGACTAATATTGATTCATTATTATTATTAACTGAAATCTGTAACTTATTTAGATTTTCTTTGTTTTTACCTAATGTCCCTTTTCTGTTTCAAGAACTCATTCAGGAAGTTATATTACATTAATTTATGTCTTCTTAGGCTCCTTTTGGTTGTGACACTTTCTCAGAGTTTCTTGTTTTTAATGTCCCTGGCACTGTTGAGAATGATTAATTATCAAGTTGTATGATGCCACTCTATTGAAATTTGTCTGATGTTTTTCTCATGATTATGCTAAAATTATGGGTTTTAGAGAGGAAGATCACAGAGGTAAAGTGCCGATTCCATCACATCATGTCAAAGGTACCTTCTACCAGCGTGATTTGTGATTGTTGATACTGACTTTGATCATTTATCAGGTTTCTCCACTATAAAATTACTCTTCACCTGCCCATTTTCATATTATCTGCTTTGGAAAAAGTCACTATGAACACCTACACTTAAGGAATGATGAATTACAGTTAAGTACCTACATAATTTATTTGGAGTTCAAAACACAAGATCCATTGATTGACAAATAGATTTTCAAGCTATAATAATAGCTATTTTGTCAGTATGTATTTTCAGTACCCTGATTTTATAGCTATCTAGGAGCTCCTAGGATTAACCTGCTACTTCCATTTTGAAATTTAAAATTCAGAAACCTGATATGGGTCAAATGATAACCCTGGATCTTAAAAGCATGCCCTGTAAATTCAGAAGATTACATGAGATCATCTTTAAGGTCTGGTGTCTATAATTTTATGATGTTTATAAATCTATAAGTCCTTCAAAAGCAGCATTCACTGAGAAGTTCTGGACTTTGATTAGAATATTTTAATAATTACTGATGGTTTCAACTATACCCTGAACTATCTTATAGTTTATTCTGTACATTGTTACCTGTAATTTTTCTAAAGCATATGTTTGACTATTTCACTGATTTGATTAAAAAAATCTAGTGATTTAACACCAAACATCTAACTAATATCTAAGCAATATTTCATATAACAATATTACAATGATCCTGTATAATGTTAACATACAAAGTTAATTTGTACTATTAGTATATATCCAATCACATCACGATATATTTCTTAATCTTATCTCCCCACCAAATGGTAAGTTTCTGGAGAATAGGGTCCATGTGCTGTGCAATTTTAAAAACAGGACACCCCTCAGAATGGTTACTTAGACATATATTAAGTAAACACTCAATAAGTTATTTTTCCATTATTTCCTGTATATCAGTTTCAGAAAACTTGAAGAAAGCGGGGCCTACATTCAAAGAATATATAGTCTATTATAGTCTACTGATGCAATCAGAAAATACATTCCTAATATAGTGTAATGATTCATATGAAAAAGGGATACAAATATATGATATAATGGACCTAGAGATTATCATAATAAGTGAAGTAAGTCAGAAGAGGTCAAATATTATATATCACTTACATATAGAATCTAAAAAACAATACAACTGAACTTACTTACAAAACACGAAGACTCACAGAGACACACAGAAAACAAACTTATGGTTACCAAAAGGGAAGAGTGGGGAGAGATAAATCAGGAGTACATGCCACCATATATAAAATAGATAAACAATAAGGATTTCCTGCCTAGAACAGAGAACTATTCAGTATCTTGTAATAACCTATAATAGAAAAGAATATATATATATATACACACACATAAGCATATATATGTTTATATATACATATAACTAAATCATTTTCTGTACACATGAAACACAGTGTTGTAAATCAACTATACTTCAATAAATAAATATATATATATATATATACATATGTAATTATCAAAGGAAGTCTAATCAATCTAGATTAGAAAGAGGAATATAAAGTCTTCCTAGGTTGGGAAAAGCATAACATTCATGTTAAAATAAAAGACACAATTACTTAATATAAAATATAGATAGGAGGAGAGTAGGGTAGAGTGAACATTATGAAAATGGTAAGTTATTTAGGTCAGGAGGAGGACAAAATAGAGAGGTAAACAGGATCAGATACTTAAAAGCTCTTATACATAATGCTATGTAGCACATTATTATGGCAACTTACTGATTTGTAAGTTGGATAGTAATTTAGATAGCTCTCTGTTTTAAAGTATTATCTTTTGGTAGCAGGTTGGAAGTGATAGGTGATTTGTTAAGAAACTACTGGGGTAATTCTGTTGAGGAAATACTAGAGCCTTTCTAATGATTGTGTTACTAGAATTATACAGCCATGTCCTGGCCATGTGACTCTGAAGTGCCTGGCACTAGATCAGTGAAGTAAATTTCACTCTGGTCCATTGATACTGAGTTTGGCCATATGACTTGCTTTGGCCAACAAAGTGTAGGCAAAGGAACAGTGTGGTAGTTCATGGCCAATAACACAAGAGAAGTCACAGGTTTCCACTTGCTTTCAGGTATTTTGGTTATCCACCATGAGAAAACAGTGTGCTAGGAAGCTTCTGTATGCATGCTGAAGAATTTACAAGGAACAGATCTGAATCCAAATTGCAATGGAACCACGTCTAACAGATCTTAGCCAAATATAAAATCATGTGCAGATCCTTGAGCAAGAAATAAATGCTTTTTGTTTTAAAACACTGTATTTTTATTTTGCATTCTTTTTTGTTTGTTTTTATTGTTTTTGTCTTATATTTTGCAGTAATACAAAGGTAGAGATGGGAACACTTCATAGATATTTTGTTATGGTGTTATATTTGACAAGACATGTATTTAATTGGAAGTGGGTTATGTGGGAGGAAACAAGGACGAGTTTGGTTCTTAGATTTCTGTCTTGGAAATTTAATATAGAAAATGAGTGTTAGTAAGTGATATATACTAATAGTTATTATACTTATCCCTTCCCCTAATATCCACACTTATTCCTCATCTCTATACTCATAACGTTTATTGCCTATTTAACTCTTTTTTTCAAACTTCATTTAACCCTAAGATTTTAATATTCTTCTTGCCATCCTCCCCAAAATAAACTGGGAGTCCTTTCCACAATATGGTATCATTGTGGATATCTATCTAAATAATAATGGTCATAAGGTAAATGTGGGCAAGGATTATGTCTATATTGTAACTAGTTAATGCTCAATGCCTACTAGAGAGTGGACACTAAAAACATTTGATATATACATAAATAAATGAAGGAAGTATGTGCGAAAGGGAGTGAGGGAAGACAAGATGAAAAGAAGTAGGAGGCTTGAGATTAGATATTATACAACAAGAAAATCATTATGTGTATTCATAACATCAATTTGGGATTTTCTGAAATAATAAATGTGTACTCGTGCAAATATATATATCTACATCAATTTTCAATCACAAGTATGTTACATATACTATATAACATAAATTTTAATGATATGAAGATGAGATTTTAACTGAAATATTTATGTTAAGCACATTACATGGAAAATAAACATATTACAGAATTAAATTATAAATATGATATTATGATAAATAAAATTATCTTTAACCTGCTGTTTCACTATTGAATGGCCATAAAGGAAAACTCTCAACAAGTTACTTTTGGAAAATACATTCCTCATAATTAATTGCAGTTCATAAACAAATCTTCAAATAACCCCCAAATCATAAACCGTCTGAAGTTTTAAAGTAAACTCTGATCTTCTGCTTTAGTGTGTGTGAATACATGAGTCATATAGTCAAGATACTTATAAAGAAGCATGATTTAAAGCTCCAAAGAACTAAAATTCATAAACTACTAAGGTTGGTTATTTATTTATTTATTATTTATTATATATGGATTAAGCATCAATTATCACACTAGAAAAGATTAAAAATGCTGGGGGTATAGAGGTATCCTATGCTCAAATAACTTACATTTAGTTCACTGGGTAGAGAGTAGGAGGCAAAATTAAAATTAATAATATGTAGTCAATTAAGTGCTAAAGTAAGTGTAAGATAATAAATCTTTCAGAGACTAGATGAGTGCTAGTTCAGCTAACCAAGGTATGGTAAAGGCAATTTTCTATAGTGGGTATTATCCTTAACAGAAGTATAAAACAGAAAGACATGAGCATGAATTAAGTCATTAGAAATCAGATTGTGAAAATATCTAAAAGCCACGGATTTCTGGGAGTAAAAATAAACAAAATATATGGGAGGCAAAGATCAATATAAGGGTTACTACTTGGTAATAAAAAAATTAAAGTACTGATAAAAGCTATAATACGAATAACCTTCAAAAGCATCATGTTCAGTGAAAGAAGGCATACAGATTGTATGATCCCATTTATACACATACAGAAAACAGCAAACAATTTGAAACTAGAGACAACAGAAACTACATTAGTTGTTGCTCAAGCCTGGGGATGGGAAAGGGGAATGACAGTATAAGGTTTCTATTTAGGATGATGGCAATGTTATAAAATCAGATTTTGGTGTTAGTTGTATAACTCGGTAAATATATTAAATTCATTAAATTGTATATTTAAAACAGAATAAATAAATAAATTAGACTGAAAATTTACACAAAATTTAAATATAGAGACATTACTGGATAGATAAATGCAAATTACATACTCTGTTTATTCTGTAATATACATATCTTGATCCTCACCACCATGTTGGTAAACAACTGACCTGAAACAAACTACACTGGAATATAAAGCCTTTAAATTTTTTTCTTAGTCATTTTGAAAAACACACAGATATTTATATCCAAATCATAAGCAATCTGTTTCTGAGGGACTACTGGCTATTTATAACAAATCATAAGTAATCAGTTAGAACTGATTATAAATAATAAATAGCTATGACTATACCCCATGTATTAAATGGGAAAAATTGTAATGTGATTGTGATTAATTTGTGTGTCTGTGTGTGCATGTGTGTTTAACTATGTATATAACTATTATGAGAATCAATGTGGAAAGCATTCCTTTTTAATAACTGATCAAATCAAAGAGAAATTTTCAGATAGTGTATTATAATTAAACAGTGAAATGTGTATATAATTATGACATATTTTATATTGTAAAGTTATTTCAAATCTAAGCTTGTAATTAAATTTATATAATTTGGATTAATATTATATAATATACTTTGTTGTAAATATACAGATATTTGTCAACATAGGATGGGGTTATGTCCTGATAAAACCATCATAAGTTGAAAATATTTTAAGTCAAAATGCATTTAATACACCTAATCTACTGAACATCACAGCTTAGCTTAGCCTACTTTAAACGTGCTCAGAAGACTTAGACTAGCCTATAATAGGGCAAAATCATCTAACACAAAGTCCATTTTATAGTAATAAAATGTTGAACATCTCATGTAATTACTGAATACTGTACTGAAAGTGAAAAACAGAATGGCTGTATGGGTGGCGGGTGGTTGTGAGTGTATCACTTGTTTAACCTCAAGATTACATGGCTGACGTGGATCTGTGGCCCCTGCCACTGCCCAGCATCACTCGAATGTATGCACTGCCTATTGCTAGCCCAGGGAAAGATCTAAATTCAAAATTTGAAGAACAGTTTCAATTGAATGAATATTGCTTTCATACCATCCTTAGGTTGAAAAATTGTTAGTAAGCCATCATAAATTGGGGCCCATCTGTATTATGGACTGTCATGTTTACGTAAAATCTGTCATTATATTTTCTAATTTTCTAGTGTAAAAAGACTTCTACAAATGGAAATAGGAAAAAACATTATACAACTATGAATATGCATTTTAAAATCTTTCACTGTGATTCATTTCAAAACCCATTCACCCAAATCAACTATATAGCTTAAAGTTGGAAAGATGAAGTTAGGATTTGAATTACCAAATTACAACTCAACTAAATCAATTAACAGCTTACATACCACCAACATACAAGAAATGTATTTAGCAATTTACTCATTAGTCATAAAATTTTTACCAGCTCACTCATTAAAAAAAAAAAAGACCAGTATTTCTTAAAATATTCAGAGTATGAGTTCATTACACTGCTAATCTCTTTTGGTAATATGTTAATGCATTTATTGAATAAATATTATATGAGCACTGTTAGGCACACCTATATCTTAGTAAGCTTGTTTGTCATTACAGTTTGTTCAGATTTTGCCAAAAGGTGATGTAATTAGCCATATAGTTCTATGAGTTTGTACAGAGTTGCATAACTACCTCCAAAATTAAGATACAGAACATTTCATCACCCTAAACAATGCCTTCATGCTTCTTAGCATTCAATCAATTCCATCTGTCCCCAGTCCTATTCTGATTTCATTCACTCTTTCTGTAAGTCTGGTTGTTAGAACTAAAGTTGAAAGTATCATTAGAATCAAATATTTCTTCTCTGGGCTTAGGAATGACAACTGAGACTCAAAGAGGTACCTTATCCAAATAAAAGAAAAATAATTGCCACTTGTAAAATAAGTCCTTATAATAGCCTCACAATCAACTGTTAAACATTATTCAACTATATCTACCTATTGATCATAAAAGACTTACAATTCAGAACAGGTCAACTAAAAATATAAAAATTTCTTTTTGAAGTGTGACTTGAGATGGAATAGTAGATCTTTATGATGCCCCTTCTCCTTTATTTGAGCTGGATTTTTTGGGTTTCTGTTCTTTGCACAAGCTAATAATACTTTCCTGACTTCATCTTCCCTCTCTAGAAATATTTTAGTTGGATTTTTCTCTACAGTCTGGCTATTAAAATTGGTATTTCTTAGGTATATATTTCAGAACGTTTTTTCTTTGGACTTGATATCCACTCCTTCTTGGCTTCATTTGATATCCATGCATCATGACAATATAAATAACATAATTCTAAGATATAAATACCCAATCAAAGAACTTTTTTGTGTATTTAAAACATATATGAAACAATTTACTAAAATATATAGTTATATTGAGCAGGAATCTCAAATACAACATGTCCAAAAATAAACTCACTTTCTCCCTTCCACTTACTTCCTCATGTGTTCCCAGCCTCAGTGAGTGAGGCTGAACTATGCTCAGCTTCTTTATCCAGACACCTGGAGTTTGTATTTGATTATTTTTTTGTCCCTTAAACCAACTTCACTCAGTTACCATGCCATGGTTTGTTAACTTTTTCTCCTACATGTCTCTACTTCCTCAGTTTTCCTCTTTCCTACCATAACTGTCTTTAGTCTATGACACTCTATACTTTGCTCTTACATCAGCGTCATCCTAAATGGCTTCCTGCATATCCCATTCCATCTATTACCACATTAGAATATTAGTGATTTCTCAGAAATGACATTTTATTCATGCCACTCATCCACTGATTATCCACTGCCCTAGGAAAATCCAGGCTGTCGTATCTAGAGTTTGTGTTCCATCACCAGTCATTTCTGTAGCTTCAGAAATTAACTTTCAGTAATTACCCTTCGCCTTCTATATTTAAACTTTACCAAGAACCTCACCTGTTTGCCTTCACTTACATTGTCTTTTCTGCCGGGGGCAATAATTTCTCATGTGCCAAGCTAATTTCTATTCTCTTTTTTAAAAAGAAGCTTTAATATCATCTTCTTAATGAAACTTTGCCTTGTCCCCCTAGACAGGAGACAAAGTTTTCTTCTTTTTCTTTCACCCAGTATCTTCTTGTCTTAGTTTTCTATTCCTGTTATAACACACTAGCAAAAATTCAGTGGCTTAAAACCTCACATATTATTACCATGTAGTTCTGTAGAAGTCCAACACGAGTCTCATAAGGTTCCTTTTCTGGAGGCTCTAGGGTTGAATTCACTTTCTTGCCTTTTCTAACTTCCAGAGGCTGCCTCCTTCCTTGCCTCATGAAGCTCTTTACCCATATTCAAATCAGCAACATCACATCTCTCTGACTCTTCTTCCACAGTTAATGTCTCTTTTTGCCCATAGCTAGGAAAGAATTTCTGATTTTAAGAACTGATGTGTTAGACTGGTCCTACCTACATAACTTAGAATGTTCTACCTACCACAATATAGGTAATCACATCTACACACAAGGTAAGGTATTGGAAAGTTTCAGGGATTAAGACATCAGAGCTAAGTCATTATGACAAAGACATCTTTGGAGAGTCATTATCCTACCCACCACAGTTCCCATTTTATCTTTTCTTCCACTTTCTATGTATGTAACAGCACTGCAATTTTTACTGAATGCTTGTTTTCTTGGATTAATCTACGAAGTATAATGTTTCAACTTTATTTCCTACTCTCTAGACAATTGAGAGTTCCTCTTAAATATCTGTTAATCCAAGCAGTGGCTACCTAGTACCTGGATCAAACTGAAACTGAAACTATAAAAAATATTGTGGAATGTAATAAAAGTTATTCTATAATATTTGTAGTTATGAAACACATCTCTTCTATTTTTTGCCAAGGAACTCCCATTCTTTCTTTAGAACAGAATCCGTAGGGAAAGAACAATCATTGCAGGCAGCTGGTATTATTTGAGTTATTCCCCTACATGAGTTAGTGACTAGCAGGTTTATGGAGTTTCTTCTTCCCAACAAGCAATATCCAATTTCTATTTAATATAAATTAATTCCATATCCTTCCAAAATATTTTTAAAAATTTTTCAGATATTATGATTGCATTTTCAAAAAAATGTTTCATATATCATCATGGATAATTTCATGGAAAATGAGAAACAAGACAATCATCAATGGCTTCTTGCATAGTTCTTCCTCTAACCTGAAATAAATTCTGCTTTCTTTTATTCTTATGAGGCATGTTGGTTACTATTTTCATTTTTTAAAATAAAATACATATCAAGTATTGTATAGATTTGCTCATCTTTGATCTGTTTGTCCTAAGATACATTACTCATCTTTCTTCTGTTAGGCTCTTTCTCATAGAGTATACTGTTGGCCTCAGCCTTCCCCGTCCACCCACACGTGTAGTCACAGGTTGAATCTGGACAACGAGCAATAACTGGAATAAAACTGGACAGCAAGGCCTGAAGAAGTGAAAAGCCAAGATACATTTCTTACACTTTCTGCTTTGAACAGTATCTATCTCCAGCAATGGATATATCTCTTCCACGATTCTAGATTCCATCATGTACTTGCCTCCTATTTTATTTTTCTTTTTTTGCCCTGAGATTTATGCTTTATTCAGAAACTCTTGTTTGATTTTTCATCATTTTAACTAAATTCATGAATTTTCTTTCTTTGAACAAGTCATACTTTTTTTGTTGTTTTCTATTTCAAACTGTAACTTATACACTTGTTTCACGTGCACATATTTAAAACATAAGGTAGTTTCTTTGGCACACATTTAAAACAGTTCTGACTAATACAAAGCAACCTATTCTAACAATAAAATATTTTAAAATATATTTTTCTTGGAGGGGATTTTGGACAACATAAAATGTTAGACACATAGATGAAAATAATCAAATATGTACTTAAAACATCAAGCATACTAATTTATGTGTACATGCTCTAAATACACTGTAAAATATATATTTACTCTGAGACATTTTTATTTATTCTCTCATTCACGTAATGTTTTTAGTTAAAATTCCTAATATGCATCTCTGACATCTGTGATTTTGTCATCATTAGAGATTTGGAGTTGAGAAATATGATGATTTTCTACAGTACATCATATTCATATCGGGGTAATTATTTAAGATAGATTTTTTTTTTGGAAAATAAGAATTTAATCCCACAAGCAGACATCTGCATAAAATTTTGGCAGATACCTTTCCACTTGTTCTGGTGGTATTTAACTATACTTTAAGCATATTTGTATTGCTTTCAGTAATGATTGGTAATAAAACTCAATTCCTGCAATTTCATGTTCATATTATTTTGGATAACTACTGAATTTGTTATAAATGAGCACCTTTTAAAATAAAATCAATTCTGAGTGTTTTGCATAATCAATGCTAGAAATGACTGAGATCTAAAATGTCTATTGAACCTCCCTCGAATAGAACTTTACTGTTTTCAATGCATTAATTTTGAGAGCACTTTATATTATGAGAAACTTTATAAGGACTCTTGTCTGAGGAATATTTTTTGAGATAGCATCATATTAGTATTCAGGCATATGTCAGGAGTAGACCTACCCATTGTCTATGTACTTACTATCTTAATAGGCAACACATATGTGTTAAAAACTTGCCCATTTAGCAGTAAGAAAGAAGCAAGTATTGCTTGATATTCACAAAAAATAAGTTACTTATTAAAATAAAGCTTGCTTATTTTAAAGTATTTGTCAGGGAGAAAGAATGGGAAAAATATATGATAACAAAATACATGATGGCTGTTACGTAAGGAAGATAATATTGTAATATATGCTAGGTTTGCAACAGATGCCATTCCATTGCTTTATTTCTCCTGAGAGAATTTACTTATCACTGAAGAGGATAGTTCTATGTATCATGTGATCAACCTTACTCTCCTAGTCATAATAATTGAATAAGCAGATTCAATCTTCAATCAGATTGTATCTTCTAAGTATTTGAAACTGGAACACTGAGAGACTCAGCCAGTTTATTGATGAACAGAAAACAAACTGCCCTATGAAATGTATCTAATTACTAATAAGAATGATGATAGATGTAGTTAAGATTCTATGGATGGGAATTCTGGAAGGGTCTTGGTTTCCTCACTTGATTACTAGGTCAGTGTTTCCTTGGATCTGTGAAGTATATCTTCTTATAATAAACTCAAGGTAGCTTTAATGACTTTCCAATCACAGGCATTAATTTTTCTTTAAAAAATTCAGAGAGCTGAAATAATTAATTGGATAAAAATCCATGATCTGGCCACCTCCGCTTTATAAGATCTACTGTTTCATTTTTCTGCTGTGAATATAAATATATCCACCACCAAAAATTTTATATATACTTTTATTTAAAAAGATAAAAGTCATCTATAAGCCAGCTGCATATTAAACACTGTGCTATAAAAAGTGAAATATTATATTATTGAATAATTTTGTTCTCACTTCTTAAATTTTATTCATTTGCTTTCATGTCTCTTTACTTATCTATTCTGTATATCTAGCTATAGAATCATGTTGTTTCTTTTCCTAATACAATTTCCTTTTATGGCCATTAATTTGAGTGCATTTGTTCACTGTATCATTGTACCATGTTTTCTAACATCTTATTTTATTTCATATATATGTGTATACACACACATAACCATGCACAAATATCCATCAATTTAACAAGCATCTGCCATGTTCAAATATCATCCTGATCTATACTGTCCAATTTGGTGTCTACCAGGCATAGGCATATAAGGCAATTCAAGCACTTTGAATGTGGCCAGTGGAATTGACATATTTTGTATGAGTAAAATAAACAACAGATTTAATTCTTAGATTACAGTTAGGAAACATTTTAAAATATTTTGTTGATATTTTATGTTGATTACATGTTGAAACTATAATATTTTGGATGAAGTTAAGCAAAATACATTATTAAAATTAAGTCAACTTTTTTTGGACCTTACTTAATGTGATTCCTTTAAAAGTGTAAAATTATATATTTGGCTTACATTTGCAATTCATGTTTTATTTCTGTTGGCCAACACTTCTAGCTAATAGAGTTGAAAGACACGTTCACTTTCAAAGAATATACAGACTAGTATGCAATAATAATCCACATAAAAATAATTTAATGTAAGCATTATATATTATATATAATATAATGTATTTTACATATTTCACAGTAAAAATTGAATTTGTGTTGAAATCTGAAGACTAGATAGGAGTTTAAAAGCTAAAAAAAAATTTATGCCACACATGATAGCAAACTGATATTTTAAAAGATGTGTACAGAACGATATGAATAAAAGCAGGTTAGAGGCATGTAACTAGGTAAGTGAAACACTGCATGTATATCTAGGGAATGGTCAGCCTTTTAGATATGTTCGGTGATAGTCCTAGCTGACTATCTCCATAAAGATCTGAAAAATATTCTTAGTCAGTATCTCTAAACAGAATTATATTTTATTTTAAAATTTACTCTAGTGAATAAATCAAATTTGTTTAAATATTTGGAAAAAGTACGCAATCTATTTTTTATTTATAAATTTACTTGTTATTTGTTATTTCTCAATGTTACTATATTTCTTGAGAGGATAAAAACTTGGGTATTAACTGTATATGTACGACACATACATTAATCATAGTTACTTGGGAATTCTGTAATTTTCATCTACCTTTGATTTTTAAGAGCATTAAATTTTGAACCTGAATGGCTAAAGAAAAAGAAAATAACACTGCTAGAAATTTCATGATCCTATTTTACCTCATTATCTCTTGTAGAGTCTCCTACTGTTTATAAAATTGAAAAATCATGCTGAGCTGAATGTCCAATGACCTGAATAAAATCGATTTTAACGTTGTGTATCCCTCATCTTAACTTAGTCATTGACAGTAACCAAAAAGAAAGTTAGGGCAGTCAATATCTCTTTATGTACTACATGTGTAACTACTGTTTGTTTATGCTGTGAATTTACTTTGACACAAGGAACAAAACTGATAGAATTAGAGATCAGGACCATCATTCCCAAAACAAAGATTAAGTCAATTCTAAATCCTCTCATTAAAACAGTGATCAAAATGACAGCTAAAATTTCAGAATAGAGTAAGTTTTAGATTAACTATGTATTTTAGATTACAGAATTTTATTATTTAAATTTGAAGGAGATGGTAAAATACAGATGTATTATACAAAGTTCATACAAATGTATTATTAAATATTCACATGTTATTTCAAAAATACTTCAGTAAGAATGAGAGATATCAGAGATGGCATAACATATTAAGCTAGAGAAAGTAATTTTAGCTCTTACCTGTTCACTTCAAATATATATTGAAAATGTAGAAAAAATTTATTCTACAAAGTAAATATAATAACATGAGGTCAAGTTAAAAACAGGAACAGGAAAAAAAATTTTGCTTTATTTTATATATCAGTCACAATTTGAATGGAATTATAATTGCTATAACGTTTACTACTACATTAATGTATCTTGTCTTGAATAATTTGATACGAATTTATGAAAATATTCTGACTTCCATTTGCAGAATCTAAGGGCAGGATTTTATTTTTAAACCAAAGTTCAAAAAGCCTGTTCTCTTGATGCTATTATAATGATACTTGTTTTCTTGACTCAGTTTTTTAATTAAACCCTCCTGCTGTTTGGAAACCATTGTTCGGGAATTCTGTTTTGTACCAGGAAGAGAAAAAGTACTGCAACATTTTCAGTCCTTCAGAAGATGGTCTACTGGGAAGTTAGATCCCAGTGTCCCAGAAGGTATTAAATATAAAAGTAGCTTGGCACTGATTCACCTTAGTATAACTGCTAGAAAATTAGTTCACATTAAGCTGCATTTAAGTCATTTAGTGTAGTAATACTCTTCTCTTAAAACATCTCTAAAAATACGCTGAATATAAACATAATATCCACATATCCAACTGTCCCAAGGAGATTTTGATTAATTTCTTATCCCATGAGTATAATCAAACTAGAAATGACCATTTGAAAAGCACTAACTGCAAAACATTTTGAAGCTTGTTTTTGATATTATTGCTTGTTTTAACAATATTTACAGGGGAATTAACAAAAGTATAAGCTTAGGAAATCATTATTAATCTCAAAGCATGTTTGTTTTTACAGGTGTCTCAAAGCATGTTTGTTTTTACTTACCAAAAGGACAGAATTACTTTTTAGAATAGCCTCATTGACCTTCATAATAGATACAAGAATAATTAGTGTGGGTATCTGATTAGCAGTTAAGTGGAAAATACTTGAAAAATTCGAAAATGTGGCACAAAATGTAGTTATTATTCAACTACATGAGCATACTGTTACATGGCCATTGCTTATTCATGCATGCTATGAACCAGTCCAAGCCCACTGATTATTAGTGGAATAAAAGATTGCTTTTCTCACTTTATCAGAGATAAATATTATTACATTTTGAAAAATTAAAATAATACTATTTAAAGCTAAAAAAAATTTCCAGGGATTGATTTCAAGTGTAATCCTTTCACTTCAAACTGAGACAAATAGAATTTGTCCAAAGTAGAATGTATTCGTAGAAGCAGAGAGACATTTACTACTCTTATAAATGATATTAAACAACATTAAGTAATAAATGTCTACCAGTCCAGGTGTCCAATTTATTTTTGTTTAATTTTTAATTTTAACTTCTTTTGTGGGGGGTAACTAGGTTTGTTTATTTATTTACTTATTTATTTAGTGAAGTTACTGGGGACTGAACACAGGATCTATGCATGCTAAGGATTTGCTCTACCACTGAGCTATACCATCTCCCACCATTTTCTTAATATCCCTCAGTAGCCTACCTTTGCTGGGGTGAGGGGTGGAAGTTATATTATAGATAGTGTTTTAAATAATAGATCCCTGTTTTGTTATTTATTCTAGTAAAGTGACATATGCAAATGATATAAAGAACTAATAGTGTCACAGATATTATGAACTCAGTGGGATGATTTTTCTGTGCCAGGATCTGAATTTATAATCTATCACTGAGTGCTGATATACAGAGGCCAATGCTGTTTAAAGAATGTATTATTTGCATTTTCCTACAGAAGGAAGCATGCCATGCCACATTTGGCCACATGGGAAACACCAGGTTTCAGTGAGGAGGCAGAAGTCAGAAGTGAGGCGAAAGTGTGAGCTAGGGCCTTGACAGGGTTTCTGCAGGAAAAGGCAACAGGCAGAGTATACAGTGTAGGACTGGCTAGTTGGAATAATTCCAGCCAGCACTGGGCTACAGGGGCGGTCTCTAGGACCTGACCCTGGAATGATTTAGGGCAGGGGAAACACTGACTTTGTGTGTAAAAATGAGATAAGAAGGTGGATGGGGCATTGCCTAGAATCAGCAGGTCCTCACAGGAAACGCCAGTTCCAGGCAAGCTGTCTTGCAGCAGAGAGGTAAACACTTTGACTGATAGTTTGGTCCTGTGATTAATGGAGACCAAAAGACACACACAGATTCTAAGAAAACACAATTAGAAAAACAATAAATGTGACAATATTAAGTACGGAAATGGCATATTTTTGTGCACAAAATTCTCTGTATGCTCTAGTCTAGCTATTACTTAAAACAACCAGTTGCCTAGCCATTTCTTAAAACATCCAGCCAGCTAGCTACACAATATGACAAACTAAACGATTAAACAGTGTGCTTACCCATAGGATTTTCCAGTTCAATTTAGAGTGGCCCAAGGAGGGGACTGAATAAAACTATTTGCTGGAGACACTTTTACTTGGAAAAAATCTGACTGAATTTCAAATCTAAGCTCTGGCAAAAGCTAGCCACATGTCAGGGCAATTTAGGGAATCTGTTTTCCTCCTCTCTAAAACTGGTAATGTTAGTAATAGTAATAGTAATAGTTAAACATAGTTATTGAAAGAATTAAATGTGATGAATTTTAAACAATGCTTAGATTTACGCTTTGCTTAAAGTAGGCAGAACTCCCTTCCTAAACAGAACTCCCACAGCATGTGGTGAGAGAAGGTACTGCTGTTCCTCACATCCTACCTTTAGGCAGGTGTTTTATTGACAGGGTGGTTTTATTTGTTTTGAGCTAGAACTTGGAAATTATTAAGAGAACTTTCTATTACCTGAAAGTATGTAAATTTAACCTCACCAGAGAAAGAAGTATAAATTCTATTGAATGTAAAGCTTGACAAGTTAAAATAAATCAATTTAACTTAAAAGACAGCTTTATAAAATTATGATATCAATATTTCCAAATTGTTAAAACCAAAAGAAGACATTACCCAATCTGTTTATCTGTAGATATGTATCATTCAAAAGTGTCAATCAGGGCATGAAATATATCCAGTTACAAAAGATGATATAGTATTGTGAAAAAATAAAGCTTATTATTTTCTTGCATTATTGTTTAAAATAAGAAATTAAAATTTGCCTCTTTTAACTGTAAAAAGAACATCATAATGAATTTGTAATTTATTAAATGATACCTAATATTTCAGTCCTTGGTATTAAGAACCTAACTACTGAAGCTCAAGAGAACTATAAATTTGCCTCAAAAGACAGTACAAAATTTAAAGTTACTTGTTAATTTGAATTTCTCATTTTACTAAATAATGTAAGGGAAAGTGAGCCATTGTAACTAGGACAACATCTGAATTACATTAAGTGCTGGTACAATATATGGCCATGGAAGGCACTCAGAAATGATTTGAGACTATTTCAAATTCATATATATATATGTTAAATGATACTATGTCCAAGACACTGTATTAGACAGTACGGAGTACATGAAGAGGAAGAGATAAATTGCTTGTTATCAAGGAGTATATCCAAGGAGGGCATAAGCATTGTCTGTTCTTCTTTAACCTTTCAATCAATAAATAGACGTTCTTAGAGAACAAATACAGTAAGTTTCAACTGATAGAAGATGTACTAAAGAAGTCCTGAGATTCTTGAGACATTTAGGGAAAAATTCTTCCTTCAATGTAAGTGATGAATGGAGAAGGAAAAGAGACTGAATAAAACATGCTTTAAACCTAAATTTAAAATGCATTACTTAAACAACAATAAACCTGATCATTGTTGAAACTTTCCATTTAGGTCATGCATCTTGTTCTCTTTTAAGCAAGCATTCTATTATTTTTTTCCCCTACATCAAATATAGTTAATAATAGTCTGTAACATATGGATAGTTAATTGGGCCAAATGGTGGTGGCAGTGATAAGCTTAACAGAATACGGTGTGATTATAAAACAGTTTTAGACTTGATTTAGCATTTTGTTTCCTGACTTGTGAGTAGGGTAAAAAAAGGTGCATTTAATATTTTTTAACAAATAAAAGCTAGAGCAGATTATTTTCATCTTCCTAAGTTTTAATTTTTTTTCATAAAGTTATTCAATTTTTGGTGGTTTCTGACTTCAAGACTCTAAGAATAAAGATTTAGAATCAATGGAAATGTCAGGACTCATGACAATGCAATTAACTATAAGATTGTTAACTCACCTTTGGTTTCAAAACAATGCTTTAATATGAGATTTTATCCTTGTTCTTTATGTAGTAAATACTATTGTTTTACCTACTACTATCACTTAGTGAACTTTTTCATTAATATCAGAATGTCATATTGTATTGCCAATACAAATATATTTGCTATGTTTTTGAATTTCCTCAGCAAAATGTGATAAAGAACAGAAACTCAGTTTCCAATTATTGATACCAAGAATGCTAAAATGTATCTAGTGTTTGAATGCAGTTCCCAGGAAGGTATAATCACAACACTTGTGCATTCTGAAATGCTTTGCACTCAAGCTTTGATAATAATCTCTAAGGCATAAAACAGTCACTGTCACTTAGGATATCATTGGCATTAAACGAAACTTTCACTCAACTAGCAGCACATTTTGCAAAATCTCTATTGCTCATAAAACATGATATAAATTTATATTACAAAGCAATGCTGAATTTGAAATTATTTATTCAGATCTACTTTTTATTAAAAAAAATTATATGTAAATAACATAGAAAACTTTAAAATGTGTTTGTAAATATTGACATAATTTCTCAATATTTTCAAGTGTTTATTGGCCTTATCAATGGTTAAGGTTTTGACAGGCTTGATTACAAGCATGTATTTTACCACTTGCAAATTGAGGTATTAATATTTTTTGTGGTTTGAAGGTTTTAAATTTTTAATTATTATTTTGCCATGTATACCTATATTTTAAAATGCTGAAATATTTTTAACTGTCAGTTGTTACTTATGTCAAGATGATTAAATGTCTTCATTATTTGACAAGTTAAGTATTTCAATAATCTTCCAACATGCTATCAAAAATCTTCATTTACTATATAAAATGTATCCAAATCCAAAATAAATAAATCCAAATTGTGGCTTTTAAAAAATGACTTAATTGTTAAAGGCTTTTTCAATGTGAATTAACTGAGACTATCAATATGAACTAGACATTTAAAGATATTCAGCTAATTTTAATCTTTTTTTCCAAATAATTTGTTTTTAAATAAAAACTTCAGCTTTTAACTTTTATCAAAGACAAGAGCATAAAAGAAAACACTTGGTCATTTAGAGTGTAGAGTAAGAATTGAAACTCGTAAAAATAGCTTTATGATATTTCTCTTGACATCTTAAATGTTATTTTAATTTGGTCATCACAATTAATGTAAAATAAATTTAAATTAATAATAATAATACTGGAGAGAAAATTTTCAGTTTGATTTTTAAATTTATTTAGGGCCCTGGATGGAAAACTGGGTAATAATTATTGAGTGCCTTCCAAACCCTCAGATCTAGTTGTAAATATCTTGATATAAATACATAGCTTCAGAATTGACCACTCACATAAGTTTCAGAATGCCTGACTGATATATCTCCTCATTTTATTTATAGGGTTCTAAAATTAGTATTTCCAAATCTGAATTCTTTATTCAGTGCTGCTAAACCTATTTTCCTCCTAGTTGTCAATACCTCTAAAAATGACCATGATTTACTCAACATTTAATCAATACTTGATTATACCCATTCCCTTTTGCCACATGAATAAGGCATCCGTAAATCTTGTCTTCTTTTCAAATTATAATGCACTTAACTCTATTGATTTATTTTTTTAATAACCTAGTCAAAGACACAATCATGTTTCACCTAACAATGGCAATAGTTACTGATTCCTTTCCACATTTGCTCATCCAAAAATCATTCCCTCCAGAGTAGTCTCTCTATAACTTTAGAGATCATAGGGTCCACATGAGTCCTCACTATCTAAATAAAATTTAAAACCCTAATTTGGCTTAGGATGACCCTCATTATATCACTTCTTTAAAAATCTATTCTTATTTATTATCAGTGCTTAGTGAGAATAAAATGTGGGAGGTAAAGGGTAGAATTATGAGACAACTAGGAAAGGGATTATAATAATCATTGTGAGAGATGATAGTGAACTGAACTAAGATGATAGCAGTGAAGGTGGTGAAAAATGGTCATATTCTTATACTGTGAAAGAAGTGCCAACAGGTTTCCCTAGTTGATTGGAATTAAGGTAAGAAATAATAAAAGACATCAAGAATGACTTACAAATTTCATCCAGAAAAAAATGGGTTTGCAATTTGCTGACATGGGCAAAATTATAGCAGAACCTAAACTGAAGGTAGTGTTGCAAAGATTAGGCGTTTCTTTTAACACATAATTTTGAGAAGCCTATCCAACATCCAAATGTAGATGTCAAAGAACCATTTGAATAAATGAACTTCTAGTTCAAAGAAGAGATGTATAATGTAAAGATGAGAGTTGTCTACATAGAAATGGTATTGAAAACGGGATAGATCACCAAAAGTCAGTTGTTATGGACTGAATGTGTCTCCTCAAAATTCACCTGATGAAATCTTAACCCTCCAAAGTAACAGTATTAGCAAGTGGGGCTGGTGGGAGGTTCTTAGATCATGAGGATGGAGCCTCCATAAATGGGACTAATGCTCTTATGAAAAGGGACCCAGAAAGTTCTCGCCCCCCTTCCCCCACCTCATGTGACAACACAACAAGAAGTCAGCAGTCTGCAACCTGGAAGAGGGCTCTCACCAGAACCTGACCATGCTTGGGCTATAAGAAATCTTCATTCAAAACACAGCTCTACTAAATATTACCTTCATAAAATTGATCAAATCCTGATTTCTCCCTTTTTTAGTGTCCTGAAGCATAACAACTATATAATATTCATCTTATAGACTGAAACAAACATAATACCACTTTTCAATCAACAGTATGGATTACTAAAACTGAAATGTGTCAGCATATCAAAGATAAAATTTAATGAATACATTTTAGGGGAATATATAAAAAAAATTATTCATCATTACAAACTACTGCCTACTTAGAAACACACTATTTACCCAACTTTAGAAAATATTATAAATAATATGTATGTGTTATATGCATATATATGTATTATATGTATATAACCATGTTATAAAACTATTTTAACTTTTCCACCTGAGTATAGAGTTGATGGTCACCATTTTTTTTTAAGTCAATAAGTTGGTGAGTAATGGAATAATTGAATACAAATAAGCTTGACTAGTTCCATGATGGCAATTTCAAATTATGGGAAAAAAGAGAACTTCATTTGCCTATTAATATATTTTCTCTCCCTGGATTCATATGACATGTTCCAATACGTTTTGGAACTTCATTTAGAAATGGAAAATTACCCTGTACCATCCAGCAGCTTCTGTAAATCACACATATCAGAAATATGAATGGGTATATACAGTTTATAAAACTGAAAATGTGACCTGGCTTCTACCCCATCTCAAAGCGAGACTAATACTAATAGCAACTTCATGTTCAAAAAGTCATAGTTAGGTTTCTATGGGCATATATTATATTGTATCATGTCATACCGTATCATACCATCACATAATGAGCCCTCAATAACTGTTAACTACTACTACTATTTCTTTTTATTATTGTGGCTCTAGTTCCTTTGTGGCTTACAGAAACAAATAGGATCTGGGTGGGTAGGTGGTTATTTCACTGCAACTGTGGAAGGCTAGTAGTCTTTAAAAATACATATATCATCACCGTGATGTAAATGATAATTTTACAAGCCTGTATCACTTAAGCACAACATATTATACTGTTATTCTTGATGTTCATACACACTCCTGCCTTTCCCTAGTTTACTACCTTCCCTCTACCTACCCTTCAACTATCTTTTTTCTTCCTGTCACTTCTCTGAAGACAGCGCGGTTTTCATCAAAGGACTGACTAGAATCTTCTCAAGGATAAAATTAAATTCTAATTTCCTAATAGAGGATTTAAGGGCTCAGAAAATATTTGTTTAATAAGTGAATTTAGCTCCATATTTTAAGGGCATATTGCATACATTTCATTCAAATGAGCTGAGGAGGAGACAAGGATCTATTTGGGAACTAGTTCTTGATGATGTAAGGATACTGAATGGTATTTATTACATACTGTAGGTGGAATAAGGGTGTGGAGAAGCACAGCTAGGGAGGAAAAATAAAATAATTTAAAAAAAGACAAACAGTGGACCCATAACATCTTAATGAAAACACATGTAAGAGCAACAGGCTGCAAAATTCTAGGCTTTCTGATTCAAGAAGGTGGCACTGATATGCAATTTACAGAAGAGCAACAATGAAAGTCTTTCTTTCTCTTTCTCTCTCTCTCTCTCTTCCTTCCTTCCTTCCTTTCTTTTTTTTCTTTTCTTTTTTCTTAAATTGGGAATGTCAGTTCTCTGTGAGGTAAGGTAATTAACAAGTACGCTTGAGAAACAAGGATCACAATCATGCATCAAGAAAGCAGATTTAGTTAGTCTGGTTTATCCAGAGGTCCCTGGGTCCAGAATGTGGGCTCAATGTGAACCAAACTCAATGTGAAACAGAGCTGGATTGAAATGACAAATATCAGACAAGACACAGGCATTGGCAAGGAGGCAAAAGTTAATCCCTGGCAAATCTGTCCTTAGAAGTTTGAATTCCATCCACTGACAAGGTCTTTTCTTTGGTCCCCAATACTGTAGTAGCACAATACTATATTGAAATTCCTCCTTAGTATCAAGAATTGTGAATAGTGTAGGATTTCATCTACTTGTAAGTTTACAACCTAGCTAGTTACTGCTTCATGGATACCAGCAGAAGTCACAAGACTCCTGAGTCAGAGACAAAGGACTTTACTACTCATGGTAAAAGCAACAGTCAGAGCTTCATATTTGTTTGTGTCAGTTCCCTTTTCCCCCAACCCCCACAGGGCTCAATCAAAGGGCCTGTGAAGAATGCCTCCACAGGCAGCGGGTTACACTATAGGAAAGGACCACTGCACTGAGGGATTCCCGATTTTACACTGAGGTAGAACCAAGCTTGCTGTCTGTGGAGGGGAAGACATGACCCCATCCCTAAAGGTTGCTTATTACAAACATAACACTGAAAAATGGTCCAGTTAATGAGCAGTAAAGGCTCTGCATTCTTGGCAGAGTCAGCAAAAACTTGCAGGAAATTTGAGTCTATGGGGAACTGCCTCTACAGACACTGAACAGCTATTGATATAGCCTGTCAGGCGCAGTGCCAACTCAAGCCAAGACAAAGAAAGCTAAGATTGACTGAAAGAAGTGCAGACTGACAAAGATTAGGTTTGAATCTCCTTGAATTACCACTGAGAGGGAGAAAAGTGATTGTACTCTCAAGCTATTTCACTATATAAATAATGAGGGAGACAGTAGGTATGGCATCTTATTCATATATGTCATTTGCTATTAACATACTTGGGAAACCAAGAAAAATACACTATATTCAAAATTCTTAGTCTCTGTATAGAGATATAAACATTTAAAAAATATTATAAATCTTCCTCAGATGCTTTTTTAACTTTGTTTCAAAAGCACTTTTGGAAAACCTGGGAATTAACTTCCACATAGCAGATCAAAACCTAAAGCATTTCAAAATGACTAATAGCTTTTTCATACTATAACAGAATATCTGAAAGCATTTAGTCCAACATATTTTTGTAATACTATTCACTAGTAAAAAATGCCAGTAAGTTCTTTTTAGAGAAATACTGAAATTTTACGCAAATAAATTAGCATTCCATGCTCTGTACTTAATTGTCAGGATCAACTTTTAAACAAGTTTCTAAACTGGTCAATCTAACTTCTCTAATTTAAAGTTAATTTAAATTTAAAACATAAACTGTTCCACAAATAAGAACTGAGAAGCAGTAAGCTTTTCCTTACTATTCTCACATAAAAAGTAGCAGAAAATGTAAGAAACTGAATACGACAGATACTGTTTAAACAGAACCATTACATTGTTAAATTTTTATGTTGAACAAAATATTTATAATAAGCATTATGAAGAAATGTTTAAATTTTAATTTTAGATTTAATTTTTTAAAATATTTATCTTTTTTGGATGAAACCCAGCAGATAAGCTAAATGTTTATTATTAGCCATATGATGTGCAAGTATTCTAAAGAAAGTTTCAGGCAAAAAGGAAAGAAAATGTTCTTAATATAGTTTTTCTATTACTTTTCATTAATCAATAATAGAAAAGGAAATGACACTTAGATTTTACAACTTAGATGAACATAATAACTACCTAGACTTTTTTTTAAATAAAGTTTTAAAGAAAGTGAAGTAAAATTTTTTACTTTGGCAAAATCAATAGGTAAGAGAAAAAAGAATGTATAAATGCATTATTTATTAACTTTATGCTATAAAAATTAATAATATCAATTAAATAATTTGGGGTTTGATGTTTCACATGATGCAAATACTCTTGTCAACATTATATTATTTTAAAATTATAACACTTATAGAACATATTTGCCTGACCATCACTTCCTCCTCTTATTTTAGTAAAGAATTTGTCCATCCATTGTGGGAATCTTTTGTCTGTGAATCTATTGGAAATTTTGTCTAATAATTGGATACAAATATAGTCATGTAGCCAGGGTAAAGTGTAGTCATTTTTAGTTGCTTGTTTAAGCCACAAACTTAAGGGCTTACAACAACACAAATTTGTTATCTTAACTGTTCTGTAAGTCAGTAGTCAACAATAACGCTCACTGGGTTGAAATCAAAGTGTTGGCAAGGTGGGTCTAGGTCTCTGGTGGCCCTAGTGGAGAATCTGTTCCCTTGTCTTTCGTACCCATTAAAGACTATTCACCGTTCTTTACTCATGGCCCCTTCCTCCACCTTCAAAGTCAGGAAGAGTAGGTTGGAATTTTTTAACTGCTTTTTTGAAATATAATCTATATACCATAAAACTCATCCATTTAAAGTGTACAATTCAATGATTTTTAGAACATTCACAGATACCTGTATCATCATCATGATCAATTTTAGAACATTTTCATCAACCCAAAAAGAAATCCTACATCCTTTATTACTTCTCTTATCCCCCCCACCCCCATCCCTAAGCAATTGCAGTGATTTTGCTATTTTATATTGAGACATATACTCTTTCTTAAGTCATTCAATTACAAATGATTTCTTTCACATATTTGAGGTAGATTGCACAAACAAGTTTGGATGCAAAGCTGCTGGTAATCAAAGGAAAAATAATCTGTGCTCTTTGTTCAAATATTCATTTAAGATTTATAGATTGTGAAATCACCACCCATTCTATACAGGGTAAAAAATGATTAGCAAGACAAAACTATTTTAAAATAACTCATCTAGTTTCAAATACAATTTGCAGAGGAAGCAAGAGACTTTTTAGTGGGAAGTCAGAGCTGCTCATTAGTTTACAAAAGGCTTCAATGACTGAAAACTCTATGCTCAATGTAAAGTACTTCAGAAGCACAGAAATACCTCATTTCTTCGTAACTACACCTAGCTTATTTGATAAAGCAGTTAAGGGAGTCCAACACCTACATAAGGCACTCTTTAAAATTTTTATTTTAGATTTCTGAAAACTATGAAATAAAATTATTTGAGCGTGAAAGAACATTTTTATACTGTATGTTAAATTTTGATACAGTATTTAACAAATAAAAATATGTGTTATATAAAATAATTCCACATTGTTCCCAGTTTGGAACTGGGAGGAAACGTAGTCAGCTTGACAGGGCTCTGCTTATTGTTTGTTGATAGCTCAGGCACTGAATTCTGCTTATTTCTGAAGACTGGACTTAAAAATTCTTAGGACTGTATGCAGCAATTAGCCAATATGCCGATATTCATTAAGAAATATGACTCATACTCAGAAGTACATGACTTGAAGGTCTTTCTGTGTACTTCTTTGTATGAATTTGTAGGAGACATGACTGGGCTTTAGTAGAGTGACACAGCATTGACTTGAATAAGCTGCTCTATGTCAGTCACCTCATGATTTAATTAAATTTTAAAAACTAAGCTAATGATATATATGTGTGCTACTGGGTAAGGCACTAAACAAAAATCTAATAAAAACCCTGTTCTCTGAAGCTTATCATATAACTTTAAAAAATGAAGAAATCATTGTCAATACTTGGCCAAATATAAATCTTATTAAAAAGAAAAACCTAAACATATGCTTGACAACATGTAAGTTTTTTTCAGCCATTGAAAAACTGGCTTAGCATTTCTCTGGTTTAACATTGTTAAGGGTTTGATGATCAGCAACTACTTCTAAAGCACAAACACTAAAGCCTCAGATAACATCTAAATCCTGTAGTCAAAAAAGACCAGTCTTCATGACGAATCTCTTCTTTCCCTTAATTGATAAACTGTATTCTTTCTTGAGGTCTCTACATACCAGACTGTTTGGTGTTTCCCCAGTAACCTGTTTCCCTCCTAAAACATACCCGAATACTTTCCTACTTAGGTCTTGCTGACTTTTACTCAGCAATCACTTCACATGAAACTTCTCTTTAGGAAGACTGGTTAAATGACTTTATTAATGTGTTTCCACATGTTCTACTCAGTATTTCATCACAAACTTGGGATTCAATATAGCATTTACCTGCAACTATTACATTCTTCCCTATGCTTCTGGAAATCAAGAATATACTTTTTCAACATTGTATACCCCAGGTCTTGCAAAATTCCCAGAAAAAGTAGTTGCCTAATAAATATTTTTGAAAAATATTCACAATTAAATGAATGATGGAGAAATGAATTCCAAATTAACACTATAATTTAGAGTTTCATTACTGGGACCTACAAAATCATACATCTTGGAGGATGGTGGAAACAAAAAGTGCCCACTGAACTGAGAAAGTATATTGAGACTGGAAAACAAGTCAGGCAGCTCTACATAATTGATGGATCCATTTACGATAGGGTAATATACTCACAGGGCAGGATGGGGGTGGGGGTGGACAACAATCGAGAAGCATCCACAGCTGCATTCTGCACCACTGAGGGGCTACCGGGACAATTTTATAGTTAACCTAGGGTGTGGGGGGGTACATGCTTACAAACAGGAAATGCATTCCTAAGTCAATATTTATAAATGGGTAATTCAACTCATGGGAGCCAGGAATACATCAGAGAAGGTCTCATCATTGTTTGGAGACTAACAGAGCAAAGAGGCCATCTGGAACTAACTATCATCAAATAATATTAACTACAAAGCCCTTGACGACAGAGAAGAGATTTACTACACAGCACAACCCTAGGTAGGGTCAGTGAAAGGACAGTAGGAACTGAATGGGCCTAAGATGGTGTCAGTTGTGCTAACAGCCTACACATATGTCTCATTATTACAGTTTTATTATTTTATTTCCAATTTATCCCAATTAAACATGTAAAAATCCTAAAATGATAGATTAGTAAATTTCCTTGTGTATTTAGGCAATAAATTTTAAATTTCCATATTTCTTCTATTTTTAGGTATAAGAAATGGACAATTTATGTCCGTAATTTTATCTCATACCCAGGCATTTCTTCTGGCTGTTTGTTATCTAAACCCTTTTATTCTCTTAAAATTAACTCACAAACTGTACTGAAAAATTTGATGTCAAGATCAAACAAATTACTCCCCCAACTGAAGTGGAATTATCTAGTATTTAGTCTCAGACATTATTGTAAAAGACAAACCACTCAGGTAGAAATAATTAATTAACACATGACTTTTATACAACTTGTCAGCTAACATTTGATAAATGACAAAAGCTTTAAATATAAAAGTAGCTAGAATAATTTTTAGTTTTACAACTTAGTTTTACAATATATTTGTAGATATATGTGCAACTGCCACAAGATATTTTAATGCACTACATTTAATAATAAATTAGAAAAGAATGTACAAAACTTTTTTATACTTACTTAAATAGGTGTTTTGTTTTTAGAGTTGATTAATTATTTTCCCTTTGAGTCATTAGTTACCAGTGAACTTGTACTGTATGAAACTTGTACTGCATCTTTTCATTAAAAGCATCAATTGTATTTCTTTGTGTTCTATATATTCTGTCTTTATAAATTTTGGTCTTCAGACTAGTAGTTCTCTGTAATTCTATTTTCTTTGTTTCCAAAGATGTTGTCTCCTTTGATATCACCTGTCTTAGCCACTGTTTTAATTTTTTACTAGATGTATTGTTGTCTAAGGTGAAATTTTACTTTTGATCCATATTCATTTACATGTAATTCTAGATCTTACAGAAACATTGATAATCTCAAAGGAAAAATAACCAGAAAATCTACCAAGTAAATGGACTACTATTTAGAGAAGATTTTTATATAGTATAACTGTTCTCCCATGACTAATATTGTTGTGTTAAATATTTGAAAACTTCATTCAGATTTTACAAAGAATTTCTCAGATAATCAGAAAGTTAATTAAACAGTTGTTCTATTAATATAAAATGGATTTCTAGAAAGCATTTTCCAAATAAACTTTTCATATTTATGGTTTACATTTAATCTGTACTTGTTATCATTTATAGCTTCCAATATTTCCTTTTGGTATTTTTTTCCTCTAAATGACTTGAATCAATTAAAAAGTATATCTGGGTTAAATAACATTTCCTTGCTTCTAGTGATTGACATGTTATTAACATCAAGTTTAAGATACAGGTGAAAGTCCTCTTCTCAATGTAGTCTCTAAAGTTTAAGATTATAACATATTTTATGTATATATGTATAAGCAAATATAATTATAAATTAATTATAACAACACATCTAGAATATGGGTTTAAAATAGGGTTTACATATTTTGATAAAATTGTTATGTTGTTTGATGCCAGAGTGACAATGTAACAGAAGTAGATTGTCAAAAATAGCTTCATGAAGATGCAAATATCTTGGAATAGGTTTAAAAATAAAGTTTGCTTTAGAAGAGAAGTGACTGATAGACAAAGAAAAGAAGAATGAGGCTGATGAAAATAAAAGGCTTGACATTCAATCTTTTCACACACATTTGAGTACACTCTTCTGGACACTATGAAAAACATTATTAAATCAAACACAAGGTCAATGCCCAAGGAATATAATAGTAAATAGAATGTAGAATGGAAGTAAGATCATGAAGTTGACATTCAGCTGGTTCACATGTACACATACCTCAACACTCAATAAAAAAAAAAAAAAAAAGACTCTCACACCAGAAAAGCTTTCTTCAACCTCCTAAAGTTAATGTAATGCCCCTCATAAGATTTCCCACAAAATCTTGTGTAGAGTATCAGGCCCTCAAGCCCCATCCAGATCCACTCCAGCTGTGTGTGCCATCCCACCCCCACCTAAGAAGCATCTGCAACCTTCAGAGTTTTGTCCTTTGGCGCGGCACCATTTTGCTGCTCCAGAGAAGGCTGCAAGTGTCTGGTTCTCTGTCCTTGCACTGTTGCATTATCTTCCCCACATTCCGGGTGACCAGTGGTCTATGACTGTTGTGGGAGTACGAAAGCCCAGCTCTTGACTTTAGTTGAGACATAAACTTCAGCACTCCTCCTGAGATTAGGTTGCTTCTGGGACTTTAACTTGAACCCAACCCTTGCTAAATTTCTTCCCCACACTCTTTCTGGCTCCTCCTGCAAGTTCTTCCTAAATAAATCACATGCACCTGGATGTCCAGCTTATGGTGTGCTTATCAGAGAACCTCACCTAAGACCCACATGCTTCATTTTACCTATCAAACATCATTGTATAAGCTGTTTACTGATTATTTGGGGACCATGTACTCTTCATCTTTGTGCTTCCTAAGTATGACACAAAATAGTAAATTTAACTCTATCGGTTTGCCTATGCTGCCATAACAGAATGCTACAAACTCAGTGGCTTTGGGTAACAGAAATTCATTATCTCACAGTCTGGAGGCCAGAAGTTAAAAACTAAGGTCTCAGTGGGATTATGCTCCCTCAGAAGGTAGCAGAGAAAGATCTATTCCAGGACTCTCTCCTAGCTACTGGCAGTATAACTTCAACCTTCACGTGGTGTTCTCTTGAATATGTCTGTATCTTCACACGGCATTCTTTTTACTAGAACACCAAAAAAGTTGGACTATGAGCCCACATCACTCTAGTATGAATTCATCTTAACTAACTACATTAACAATGACTTGATTTCCAAATAAGATCACATTCTGAGGTACTGGGGGTTAGAATTTCAGCATATGAATTTTTCAGGGCCCAATTCAACCAATAACACTATTTAATACCATTTGACTAAATACAATAGAATTCAAAATTTGTTGAACATAATACAAAATACTTTAAAAGAAATTTTAAAAATTATATCTCATTTATATATGCTTGTTCTATGTCAGACACTAATCTCAGCCAACCATATGAATTACTTTATTTAATCTTTATAAAAGATGAAAAACCAAGGGAACAGAGAGATTAAATGACCTTTATTTAATCTGTGTTCTTAATCTGCAATGTTCACCACTGACCCATGAAGAAGACAATCTCACAATATTATAATGACTGTGGAAGCATCAGAATTTAATAAATACTAATATGCTTCAGGTGCTTTATATACCTGAGTTGGAAAAACTCAGTTTTCCACCTGTGTATGTCCTTTACTACTTACATAGAACATATCACTTTTGATACTTCCGGTAACCAAATGTGTGGAGAATTTCCTCACACCAAACAATTCTCTGAGACACCAGCTGGGTGCCTTATGATACAGGTCAATTCTAGCCTTTTCTACCTAGAGATAGTGTCAGATCCCACGGGTTAAGGGCCCAGCTGACTGCTCCTACTTCAAATGCCAACTGAAAACTGTAGGTCCTCAGGCCACCCACAAATTCTGTCCTACCTGGCTTCAAATCAATGGTTCCTAGGACCTGCTCCTCAGATTTGATTAATTTGCTAAAGTGGCCTATAGAACTCAGGGAAGCACTTAAGTTACCAGTTTATTAAAGGATATAACAAAGAATACAGATGAACAGGCAGATTAAGAGATACATAGGGTGAGGTCTGGGAGGATCCTAAACACAGGAGCTTCTGCTCCCATGGAATTGGGGTACATCACCCACCCCTCAAGTACGTGGATGTGTTTACCCACCTGGAAGCTCACCAAATTCCATACTATTGGTATTTTATGGAGGCTTTCTCATATAGGCATGATCAATCATTATCTTCATTTTCTAGCCCCTCTACCCTCTCTGGAAAACGAGACTGGGGGCTAAAAATTCTGAGCTTCTAATCATGGCTTGGTCTTTCTAGTGACCAGCCCCCACTCAGGAGACATCAAGAAGTCCTCCCAGAGTCACTTTATTAGAACAAAAAACCATTCTATCACCCGGGAAATTACAAGGTTTCATGAGCCCTGTGTCAGGAATGCTGTAAGAGACCAGATTTTAGAACAAAAAAAGTTTCTAGTGCTCTTATCGCTTAGGCAATTACAAGGGTTTTAGGAGCTATGTGCCAGGAACTGGAGGCAGAGACCAATATATATTTTCTATTATCTTACTATATCTTACATCTGTTATATTCCATATTCATTACCTGATTTAGGTAATTTCATTGTGGTGTTAAAAAAACAACAAAATAATGTAGCAAAAACATACCAAATTTCAATCAGTTATCTTTTAATAGTGGATCTGTCTAATTACAAACTTACAGTCATTGCACTACACTGAATTTGAGTCACCTGCAGATCCTCTGTAAAGGTAAAGTTCTCATGAACTCCCATGTTGAATATTTATTTTAATACAAATGAATATACTGTCTATTAAAATAATCCAGGTTTAAATTCCACTTACAAAATTTAATTCCAAATTAAAAATCACAATTATAAATAGAAGTATTAGTAAAATTAAAAGATTAACTTACTGTGAAATATTACATCATATTGAAAAAAGTGAATCAGTCATTATTTTTATGCTCTAATTACTTTTACTGTTTACCTCCAAATATAGTGTTGTGAAATTTAATCTACATTTATAAAAAACTTCATAGCATATTTACCACTATGTCAGCAGACAGAATATTAAACATTAGCATCACTATAATACATCTACTACAATGTGATTTTGGTCTTGACCAGAGGTCCTTGGTTCTCTTGAGTCTGAACTATCTTTCAGACAACACGTAGTGTAATGATTCACCTCTCCCAACACATTTCTCCTTTTAAACTACTTTAAAGAGATTTTCTCATACAGTTCATTTGATGCAAATGAATTGTTTTTATGTTATATCACTATTTAGTAACATGTGGGCACAATTAAATATGAATTGCTGTACTACTTTATAATGACAAATGACACATTTTAATATTTAAATGAATTATTTAAAAAAGAAACACAAGTTTTATTGTATAAAAATGTATTTAAATTGCAATTTATTATTATAAAATAAAAACCTTGATAGAGAAGAATGATCATTGATGATTATTCAAAAGTAACATATTGGATGTCTCATAAATGCCAGGTACTATTCAAGATGTTTTAGATATATCTGACAGAAAAAAAACTACAAAAATCTCTGTACTTACAGAGTTTACATAAAATGAGATTACATGAAATGATGTCACTGTACATTAAGCTATGCCAAAGTAGGAGAGTCATATACACTTAGTGAATGTTTACTTGTTATTATAGATTTATACTTAGCAGCAAAGACATCCTAAACTTTAACAAAGACATTAAAACTGAGTGCTAGTCTTGTCTACAAAGTTACAATTGGGAGAACTACCTGTTAAGGTTACTAGCCTATCACTATTTTAGTAACATTTACTAATTTTTAAAAAATTTATCATGGAAATAAAAATTTAAATTTCAAGTATGTTACATAAAACTTGCTGATCATGACCCAAGTTTACATTTGTGGAGCTACAAGAGTTCAGAAAACCCCAGTCGAAAGATAATGATTCTAATATGGTCATATTGAGTTTGAATTGTCTGTGATACTGACTGTATATATATTTTTCTCATTATTCTCAAGATATAAAACTCAGGTCCAAATTTCTATAGAAAAAGAGAATTGATTTACAAACACTTGCAAAAATGTTCAGTTCACATATAATTTGAAACATACACATTGAAATAAAATTATTTTTTATAAAATTCTCAAATTTATGGAGTCTCTTCTTCTCTCTATATATATCTCTTCATCTGTTTATCTCCTTTACATCTTAAATTTGGTGAACATATGAGACTATGGGCCAGTACCAGCAATGTAAATTAATTCTATTTTATGGAAGAAAAATCTGCTAATAATCATCTTTTTGCTATTTTACCTCTGATTCTCTCAAGTTAATACCAATTCATCTTAGATAAGTAGGAATATTCAAAGTATCTGAGTAGAAAAACATGCTTAAAGAATAAATATCACAAAGTTATCAATATAAATATGAATATTATTTTAAAACTATATAGCAGTAGTTAAATAAGTTACAATAGAGAATATGATTCAGACAGTAAAATAATTCTGCAGAAATATATATATAATGATGCCTTTTTATTGATTTATTTATATAACTTATGATTGCATACCTATTGGGCATCTGGCACTGAACAGCATACATACGGTAACTTCTTAATAAATCTTACGTATCAGGAGAAAAACTAATTAATAAACATCAGTTAAACTGTAAAATTAAAAGAAACTAAGAATGGGTATGTTTTATAAATAACAATCAAGTTTTGAAGCTTATGAAAAGTATAATCAAAATATTTCAAAAAGTCCATATTGATATATTTCTAGAAAAAAGATGGTAAGGCAAGATGGTATAGATGTGATTAGAGGGAATAATGAGCATTTTCTTCTCGCATAACACTTGAGTTTCAGCAGTGAATTCATATTCCTTTCAGTAAATATAACAAAATGAACTAATTTGTAAAGTCTTTATAATAATTGGACAAAAATGAAACAGCTTTGTCATTGTGTATATGCACATATATATACATAAAACACATATACAGTCTATGGATCCATGCTGCCCCATCAAAATGTAATGTGATTCACAATGTGAGCCTCATATATAATTTATAATTTTAAGTAGTCATTAAAAATAGGTAAAATTAATTATGATAATATCTCATTTAAACCAATCTATCAATATATAATTAATATGAAGGTTATTAATGAGTATTTGATATTCTTTTTTTTTGCTGTACATATCAAAGTACTTTATACTTATAGCACCTCTCAATTTGAACTAGTCATATTTCACACGCTTAATAGACTAGTTGCTACCATTTTGGGCAATGTAGATTACAGATAAACAAATATAACTTTAAAATGCTAAGGATGCACAATATATAGGAGAGAGAGTTGAATTAAGTCAGATCTTAGCTGGCCCTTTTGTATAGTATGTCTAAAAGGAATAATTTTAATTTTTACCTTATCTGATAATCCTCTTACCTCCATTGTAGACAACATAAAAAACTGAAAGCATTATAAAATTACAAACTAAATTTGTAATTACATTTCATGTATATCCAGAGTAACATTAACATCCGGAATTTGTTCTATTTAGTTTAGAAAGCACTTACAATTATAAAATATGAAAACAAGCCCACACCTGTTTCAAGAATATAAATGGCAAATGGACAGACTGAGGAACTGTATCTATGCAAAACTCTGTTTGAAAAATAATCTTATATTAAAATGAGAGTATATATTTATTTTAATTAATTTTCTCCTAAAATTGATTAGCTATTTTAACCAAAAACAGTTCCCAATTGAAATATTTCAAATCCTCAAGGACTTATAAAAACATAGTTATTTCATTTCTGCTTTAGTCTCTACAAAAAGTAAAACATTATTATTTCACTCCTTACCACCAAGATTATGTGACAGATATATTAACATCAATAGCAATAGTAAAGCTTACATTCATTGGACAACCTATATGCCAGACATTGTTAAATACTTTATATATTGTCTCATATAATTTTCATTATCCTCTTATGAGATAGGTGAATTTATAAACATGGAAAATATCAAACAGGCCAAATTGTTTTAGTAGTTTTTTTTTGTGTGTGTATAAGTAGAAACATCAAAAACACAACTGTGATAAATACTATCGTTCTAGTTATGATATACTTCCTATTTTTGAAGCCTAACTTTGGGGTGTATACCTAAAAGTGTCTGTGATATGAATTCAAATTCAATTCTAATTATAGAAGTCTGTAGTTACTATTTTAGCATAGCCTGAAGCTAGAATGCTTGTCAGGAAATAATTGGGTTTAACACTAATTATAATATTAAAAGACATGGATTTAATTTTTATGTATCAAAGAAACAGCAATTTAATTTTTAAATTTAGAAATATTAACACAATTTTATTTTATTTATTCAGATGCATAGAGATGATCATTACTTTAAATCTAACTTGGGTTCTTGAATCACATTATGTTAATTTGCTCCTGTAGTTAACCGAACAAAGAGGCAAAATAGTAGAGGTGTTAAGGCTAAATGGGGTTTAAAATGACAGATCTGTGCTAGACTTCTGGTTCATCTCTTTCTAGACATGTGACTGTAAACAGATCAACTGACCTTTCTATGCCTGTACTATACCTGCCTAAAATGTGGACAACAGTCCTGACCTAAGGCATATGGGAAGAGTAAGTAAGACACCATATGTAAAGTCCTTAGTACATTATGAGCAAGGCACATAGCACTTATCTGGTGGATGTAATGACTTCTTGGAAATTACCACTGTAGGATTAGGGAATAGATTTTCATGGTAAGTAAATGAATATAGTGCTTATAACAGCATTAAGAGGAATTCTTTTCTAATGATATAACAATGGTTCTAATTGACCCTGCTTTGCTATTCATTAGGTGTAAATTAGTGAAGTTTCTCTCAAATGGGTTAACCTATATAATCATTATTTTAGCCTGAGTTCATTTTTAGTTAATGTAGCCTGAAATGTGAATCTGGTGAGTAAAGCATTTTAGTTTCACTGCCAAGAATTCTGAGAATATTCCCAAATTTGCTTGGCAAATGGAGTGTGTCTCCATAAGGTCACAAAGTTAACACTTTGCGATAGGGGAGCAAAAAAGTATATAATCATAAAATTTTAAATCATTTAAAAAATTATAGATGCCATATGGTAATATTTCTTTTGGTTAATTACAAATGTAATTATTTAACATTTATTTTCTATAGCATATCTTTATGTCATTTGAAAAAAGTAAAATCAGTCTCTGCATTTGCAAAACATAATTATTTATGCTTTCTATTTTTGTTTGGAGTAATGTTAATGCATGTTAAAGCATTATTAATATATTTTTACAAAAAAAGTTAGTTTGAACACTTCCTCTTTCCTTTAACAGTATGTCCTGAGAACTTCCTGCATTGGTACATATAATTATATTTTATTATTTTGAATAGTTTATAAAATCAATATGTTTGCACTAGAACATAATTCATATGGCTGTAATATAATTATGAGTTAGAAGTGACAGACTTATTGCAATAGTTTTACTCAGTTTTGCAAAAATTGAGGATGAGCCTAGTGATATTTGAGTTTAAGTACTTTGTGCTTTAAGCTTCAGTATATTTCTTAGGGTAAGTGCTTTATTTATACACTACCAAATTTTATTGACCTGGAGTGATTTTGAAACACTTGAAATGACAAAAATTTTATGTCAGAAAAAGAAAAAAATCAAATCTATTTTTGTTTTTTGTTTCAAATGTCCTTAAATTGTTGATAAAGAAGGTGAAACCAGAATTGAATGTTTAATGTATTTCCAATAACAACAAATTGCTGACACTTTTTTTCTTTTCACTGCAAACCATTTTTGGCTCTTTTGTAAAAAGGGCCTGAGAGGTAGAGGTGAAAGCATCTTTTAAGTTACCAATAACAGACACACAAAAAGATAAATCTTCAAAGGTTTTTTGCTGGACCATGTTCTAAAATGATAATGCCTTTTAAGTCCAGCTTTAAAATATACTTTTCAACGGATATTTCCGCTTTTGTAATGCAACATGAGTGGCATATAACCTTACATGCTGCAATGTAGAACAGTACTTTAGCTGAAACATCTGAAAATAACCGTTCTCAAAAATCAAAGTGAAAATTGAGAATTAAAAAACCAACACTTTCTGAATAGCTCATACTTATTTATAAAGCCTGTAATTTGCAAAAGTTTTGAGATGGTTCTGTTTCCACAAATGTACCTTCAGGGAAATGTCCAAATAATGGCATTCTGCATTTTTAAATAAATTGATAAATTAATATCAATTTAGTGATTTCTTTTTCTCTTGCTATCTTCAGGAGACAGGGAGGATGTTTAGGAGTATGTATTGCTGGGATAAAATAACTCATTTTGTTTTATTTTTTTCCTCAAGGATATTTATTTCTGTTAAAAAATGGTCTAGTGTTCCTAGACTGAAGTATACCTTATGACCTAATTAGGAGTGTAATTGGTCACATGCAATAATTATGATCAGAGGTAATGAAATAGCACAGGAGCCACATGGTGATAGGACAAATACCGTGACACTCAGATCTAGGAAAAGGGGTACTATGGAGAGTTTCACATATACTAATACTGAAATAAAAATATAAATAAATGTTCATATATTATATAAAAATAAATATATATCTTTAAATATATATATATAGTATGTGTATATATATGTGATTATTTTTCTTTTCATTAAGGAAGTTTTTGAAAATTTGCAACTAAAATAGAAAAATGAGAGATACTAGAGCAGACCCTCTGAGGAGAACTTTGCTTGCCAAGACAGAAGATGCAATGAGACTAAAAACATGTGAGCAAGTGAATAGGAGGAAAAACTCAAGTTCCTAGACAGTGTGTCTAAGCCACCCAGTTCTGTCCTGATTCCCTGAGGCCTTTAACACTGTCAGTCTCTAATCTGGGTTCAAAATGGTCTAGTTATATCCCAGGAGTCCTGGGCCCAGGCCATCTTTTATGCTGCTCTGTCTCAGCATGTCCTTACTACCGGTCTGGCCCACAGGCAGGGGGTTTGACCAGGGAAAGAAAGAAGACAGCTCCTTTGTTTTTCTGTCAAGAAGAAAATCCTTGAGAATGGCCCATATGGGTCCAATTACAGAGAAGCAAGCCAGGATGTAAGTAAAACTGTACATGTAACTTCTAAATACTTAGATGTATGCACTTGGGTTCCATTTTTATTCTTGCTCTGAATCCCATAAATGTCATGGGTGAAATTCTTTATACTAAGATGGTTGTGGCAAAATTGATGAGAAGGCCCAGATTCAAAGACCTGCCAACAGAGATTACTGATTGATTACACACAGCACGTCAGGGAATTGTCATCAAGGATGGCCATTTATCAAAATGGAGAATACTGCAAAATCAGCAGGCTTTGAAGAAAATGAAGTTTTTTCTAAACATGTTAATTTTGATATATATTATACATCAAAGAGAAGATATTAATTAGATTAAATTTAACGAAGTTCAGAGGCGAGTCAGAATATAGATGACACTAAAATCTGTGGGACTACATATGCTCACCTAAGGACTGATTTTAGAAAGCAAAGTCCTAGAGAATGTCAACATTTAGAAATTAAAGAGAAACAAAGGAAATTGAAAATAAGTAGCCAATGAGAGAAAAGAAAAATTAAAATTTTTATTAGGAATGAGATGAGATAAATAATGTTAAGTACTATTGAATGGTGAAATAAAGTGAGAACTGAGAAATGACCATTGAGTTGGTGAAAAGGAGGTTACTGATGACAATGTCAGATAATTTCAGTGCAGTTGTGAGGATGAACTCCTATTCATAATTGGTTGAGGAGAAAAATGGGTGGGTATGAAGCAGGAAAAAGAATTTAATTATCAAAATTTCAATGCTGAATGCTGGGACCTGACCATCTCATTCAAATAAGACTAGCAGTAAACAAGCATGACTTAATTCCAGTACTTTTCTCACATTACTTTTAGTGGTGATATTTGTCTTCTCTCTCATGTTAATTTCTCTCCTGAAACTGTGCATTTATAGACAGCACTTGCAGTAATGCTAGCCTTGAAGACAATGGATGCATAAGTGAGAACCTGGCTCTATTTCTCAACTCTGGACTCCTATTAAAAAAAATTGCACTGCTCTGCTTGTAATATTTTTGAAAATTTTAATATGGTTTTAATTTCTAAAAGTGTCCTATGAAGCAATTCTATTACTTTTTTTTGCCATTAGTCCTTTTTTTTTTTTCTTTACTGTCAAAATCTAGATTCTAAATTATAATTGCAGCAGGACATTAGGGATGATATATGTTGCTCAAAATGAGTTTTAAGAACAACTGGGACTTGATGAGGTACAGGCATAGACTAAGTCACCAAAATCAAAGATTGGTTAATGGGTGTGGGCAAATATGAAGATCGGAAAACTGAGTAAAACAAAGATGGAAATAAAAATAGTGCCTTATAAATATTATTTTTAAAGTTACAACCATTTTCTGGAAGTCTCTGAAGCCTAAGGACAATATTTTGAACTTGAATCAGTAGGGTCATTCAAGGACACTTACAGTCCCACAGCTAGAAATATTTAAAAGGGAATTGAACAGCAGAAAACAAGGCAAGAAAAGATGGATTAAAACAAGGTTAAAAAGACCCAGATACAGACATTGAGAATAAAAAATTGGGATGTTTTAAAATTTGTTCAGTTGTGAAAAAAGAAACATAATAAAATGAACAGTAAAGAATTTATGGTAAGATTTTAAATGTTTGGTTTGTTGTTTTGTTTTTTGTTTTGTTTCCTTCATTTGTACTATAGTGCGGAATAAAAAAGAGAGGACAAAGTAAAATAAATCATAAAGACTTATATTTGGTTTTTTAATATGCATTTACTATATAGAGCCTTGGTATGATCAGAAAATTCAGGGATATGTAGATCCCTTGCAAGATAAGGACTAGGGTATTTTCTTCAGCTGCAAGGCAGAATAGCATAGTGGTGAAGAGATGATATTTGTACTGCTTCATAGAATCCTTATGCTGCATAATCTAAAAGAAATGTAATGCAACAGACTTAGGACAATACCTAACCTATAACCAGCTATTATAGTGAAGGCTTAATATAATAGTTAGCCTCATCATCAGTATCATCATCATTATCATTCTTATCATCATCATGATAATCATCAATGAGATTAGGGAAAGAGAGAGCTAAGGGATGAGTTTTCAAAGAAAAAACATATATGTAGAATACAAGATTGTGTAGAAATAGCCAGAGAAATCAGATAAGTAAATGATGACATTTAAAAGGAGGAAAGCAGAAGTTTATAAAATGAAGGTAAATATCTAGATTTATTACACATAAATTTGAAGGATAACTTAGGGAGGGTTAATTCTATGTGCATATGGAAATTTTTACAGTTTATATTTTAAATCCAGTATCCTTAATCATAAACTTTAAAGTTGCCCTATGGAAAACTTTTAGAAACACTAAAGAAAATGAAACTTTTTTTAGTAACAGGAAAAGAATTTCAATAAATTTAATAATGTATATATCCCCTCTGTCACATTTTTAAACATAAATTATTGATTCTCTAAATTATCATCTTAAAATTTCACAAGTAAATGAGACTTTTTTTTCTATTTGTGCCCTAAGAAGTTATTGATTAACTAATAACACACCTGTATATTTCCTCTTTTGGGATCTAAAAAATTAGAAACATCAAAAATAACATTTTGAAATATTTGAGAGGCAATATTTTTAAAATAATGGAGGTAAATATATCTCCAGAAGTCAAATTCAGAACAAAGATTTGTAGAATTAGTAAATTATTAAAGAGATATTATCTGAAAGGACTGTAAGTTTGCCCTTGACAACTTACGATCATAAATGGTATACACATTTAATAGAATACTTCAATGAATAAGATTATTTATCTCAAAAACAAGATGGGCCCAAAGTGGAGTCACTTATGCTAAGCCCCAGGTCACAAAACCAAGACTTTAAGGTACAGTTTTCTCTCTCTCCAAAATGGAATCTTAAACCAGTCAATCAGGAATCACCTGATCAGCAACAGTTGGGTAATCTGCTTGATAGACTTCTGCTATCTCTTAAAGGAAAGTAACCTCGCAATAACGATTCTGCTTTTTTTGTCTAGAAGAACTTGCTTGTTCCTGCTCCCTTCTGCCTATATAAAAATCTTCCATTTTATACGGCTCCTTGGAGCTTCTTTTTGTCTTCTGGATTAGATGATGCCTGATTCATGAATTGTTGAGTAAAACTAGTAAAATCTTTAAAATTTACTCAGTTGAATTTTAACACTTAGTTTTTTGGAGAGAATAAAAGTGGAAATTTTTTAAAGCTCTGACAAATATCAATAATATCACTGTATTTTATATTTTATAGTCTACTTTATCCTGCCCACATATCCATATGGTATTTATTGCCACTACCTTTTTAAAAATAAGGAAATAGGGTTAGATAATTTGATGCATGTAATATTATAGAGATACCAAGTATGAGAACAGATTTTGGAATCCAGGTCTGAAAGGCTTCAAAGGCTCTTTATCTTTAATAATGCCATCTGCTTCTTAATTATGGTGATCACATTTTTGGATGGGGATTGATCTTGGACATTCACTAACTAGCAGTAGACTCTGAACAAAGAAACTCAGTTTTCCTTCCTCAGTAATCTTCAACTTCCTGATTTTTGTGAGAATTAAAGAGTTACAATGTTTACTGATAATACACTGCATGGCACAATACCATGCATGCTTAAGTGTTCAACTAATATATCTGTTCTGATTCATTAACTGGATGTTCTTGAGTGAAGCTATTCTAAAGAATATTTTATTAACATATTTCTTGGTTTCAGAGGAAACTTATCCTGAATACTTTTGTAGGTTGCAAGTCTTTATTCCTTGACAATATGTTTGAGTTTTTCTAAATGAAAAGTCATTTAAGCCTACATTTGCTTAATAGAGTGGAAGTTAAAACCTGCATACCAAACTTTGGTATTAAAGATATGATTACAAAAAGATGAGATACTCACTTGTATGTTCAGTAATCTTGCTCTGAAGACAATCATAAAGAAGTTCAAAAATTTCAAGGAGTCATAGCATCATTCAAATATATTTATATGTATACACAGAACATGGAAGAACTTTACCCACTATAAGGTATATTATCTGTTACTTTTTTGATAATCTGATCAAAGTTAAAGTCACTATGTATGTGTTTGTCTGTAAGTATTCCTTAATTATACCTTGAGAGCCACAAGAATTATCCTACACAATACCAAATTTATTAATTTATTGGAATTAACAAATAACATCTTACATGCTGTTGTTTCTTGATGACAGAATTCTTTAATTAAATCAGCAGATTAGGAGACAGACACTAGAACTAGCAGAGAAACAGTCTATTTTTTTGCCAAGCATTGATAGAAAATATGGTACACCTTTTCTTGTCTCAGTTAAGCTTACCAAATTTTTGTCCCCTCTGTCCATATGCAGTGTCAGATAGGGGTGGGCTGCCTAAACTGATGTGCAAATGGAGTGATAACTGATATGTGTTACTTCCCACACAATCCTGTTTACCAACCACACCAACAGTTGACTGCAACTTCCCTATATATAAGCGTGCATTTCTCTATACAAAAACACTTGGGCAAAACACATTGTGGACTTTTTCAGATATTTAGAAAGTTTATACATATGTGAGATATTAGGCAACAAAGTCATCATGGTCTAGGCAGTATCTCATGATTAATCAATATTTCTATAGATAAATATAAAAATATTCACACCAAATGAATAAAGATATAAACTGCTTCAGGTCAGACTAGGTCAGATTCACCTTCAAACGAATTATAAAAATATCTTCTATTTCCACACTTCTTAGATTTTGGATTAAAAATAAATGTATTATGGATTTGCAACATTATTGAGTTCAGAAGTCTACCTGTAGACACAATTATAAAACTTTTCTAACTACAACACTTTTTATTTACTCATGAGGACACATTTAATGACAATATGTATAATATAACATACGTACATAGTATAACTCAAAACTCTAGTTAATTCTATGACTATGTAATCAATACCAGGCACTTTTTCTAATTTGCATATTACAAAACCTTTCATTTGCAAAATGGTTGGGTGTGATTAGTGATATAGCTACTATTTCTTACCTCTTCCTCCGTGGCAAGCCACTGATTGTGTGAAGATGAGAATCAGATAAATCTCCTGAAATCCCCAATTTCAAATAACCTTATACTTCAGAAACCAGTCTCAAATTTCTGGTGATGTATTTCTTTTTTCAATCTCAGTTTAATACAAAACGATTTTATTAAATCTTCCCTATGTTTTCAATCAATTTCCCATTCATTCTTTTTCCCCATTGGACTTGTCAAAGTTCAAGATTTGTTCTTTATATATAACATAATATAATATTTTACCAACATTCTGTACCAGTTTATTTTAGCATAAACTTTCAATAGCTTACAGTATTCTCAATCTCTTCCAATCAATTTAATGAAGCTTGACCACATGTATAATAGCAGAGCACTTGCTCCAGAATTCTTACCTGGAACCCAGTCCTTGCGATGCCACTTACTATTGGGTGACAAAGTAAATTAAATATTTCCATGCCTCATCAGTCTCACCTGCAAAATAAAGATATGACTGCTGGAGTAATTAAATCACCTAATACATATAAGACACTCAGAAACATTGCCTAGTATAAAATAGGCCCTATGTTAAATTTTAAATCTTATTATTACTTTATTATTTTATCATTAATAGCATAAATGCCACTACTATCATTCTTTATTTGCTCTCAAACTCGTCTCTTTCTTATATAAATCTTCTTCCATATGCCAATATTATTATCTTTAAAAAGCCACTCCTGGTCATTATCTTCTAATTTCCTAGGGGATCAGCTTTATAGTTTTGTCTCAGATATTTTTTCCAATTTCAACCTTCTCTATTTTAACTGGAGAGTATTAGATATTGCTGATGTGGTGTGATTTATATTCAGTGAAAAGTGGAAGGAAAAAAAGAAAAGGACACAAAAGTCAGGGACAAATGTTAACCTTCAGGGAATTCCTTACGGGAATGATACACATTTCCCAATGAGGTGGAGTTAACACTGATATGGACACAAACATATAATTGGAAGTGAAAGACATTAGGGAATTCTGTAAATGAAACATGACATAAATGTTACTAAGAATGCCCTTTCAACATTCCATTAGGATTCATATAAAACCATCCTACTGTACTTCAGAGAAAACATGTTAAGACACCTCTCTCTGAGACAACAGGACTGGCCAAAGTCTCTCATGTAATAGCAGAATGAAAAAACAATTTTCAATTATTCATATAAAGAGAAAGGAAAAATTAATACAACATAGAACCACCAAACTAATGGAACCAGAAGAAAATTGATATTTTAATACAAGACAAATCTTTAACACAAGGAAGTAATTTTGCAGATTGAAAGATCATACTATACTCTGAGAAAATCTGATACAGAGCACTTCAAGGAAAGTAAGAAAGCAGGTCATTCATTTACAGTGAGAAAGAAAAGGTTACCATGAGGGAATGTCTGAGTAGCATGTAGCGCCAGAGGACAATTCAAAAAAGCAGAAAACATTATGAAGTAAAGACATTTGAAAAAAGGATACTATTTCATACTAATTTGCTATTCGATAATTAATATAAGAACAAAAGGCAGCCTTTTCAGTCAGGAAAGAACCAAAGAAAAAGAGCTCTATAAAAACAAAACAAAAATCATTGACAATGAAATCCAAGTAATAAAGAGAAGAATCAGCATAAATATTTCTGTAACAGATAATTCATGGCAAAAGGACTGATAATGAGTACTGAATACATTGGAATAAATAATTAAAGTTTATTATAGTGAGGAATCATTGAAAAACAAAGTGCAAATGGTACAAATATTTGTAGTATAATGTGAAAAAAATATTAACAAGGAGTAGCAGATGGATGGAGCACTGTAAAGAAAATTATGGAAGTGCTAATATAGAGATCTTTCATAGCGAAAAGTTAACTAGTATTATATATAACTGAAACTTGTTTTGAAAAACAAACCACAATGACCACAAATTAAATATTGTTTTCATTTAATATGACCACAGATGTTTTAGTTCACTATATTTGTATTGGTGAAGGAATAGTTTTTGAAATATGGTAGCTCATTATTTTTATTGTCTTCTGTTGATTTCAACTTATATTCTATTTTATAACGTATATAAGATTGTTCAACTATTTTATAAAAAATATTTCTAAGTATCAGTCTACTCATCTTTACCTATAAATATTCAGAAAAAATATCTGGAATAATAATGCTAAAAATAATAATTCATTTTTTCTCATAGGTTTTGGGGTTCTAGAATTTTTCTATATGTTCTATACATTTTTATTCTTCCATATTGCTTAAATTTCTTATAATAGCTATGTATCATAAGTGCAACAGCATGAATTTTCGTATAATAAAATAAAGTTTCTGCTCATCAGAAAGAGTCCCATAATTATAATTTTTTTTATATAGCTCTCATTTAAAACTCAATAGGATTAGTCTGTAAAATAATGGACAAAATTTTATCTTTCAGGTTCTCTGATATTTCTTGAAATTTATATATTTTCTAAGTCATATTTTATAATGAAAATAGGACCTTAAAACTCAAGGACTTGAAGATACACAAAAAATTATTCAATATTGTAGGAGCCTGGGAAGCAAGGTACTCAACTATGGTCCCAGGTTTCCTGAAATTTGTCAGAGAAAAGTTGGTAACTATGATTCTTAGAGAAAAAAGGATTCTATATAATGAAACTACATAGTAGGTAAAAGCCATTTGAATCTTTACTGTATAAATAAAAGTATATAAATTAAAGTATTTGATTTATTTGTCCTATATTGATATAACACCATGGCAGTGATATTCATCATATCCCCCGTAGAATTATAATGACACTCAGAAAAAATAATGAATTTGAACATTTTTTACACGTTACAAGACTCTACACAGTTGTTACAACTAACAGTTTAAGTTATAAAACTTAAATCTGTATGAGTACTAAGACAGATATTAATTGCTTTTCATTGTCGTTCATTCATCAAGTTTTCTTGTGAGCCTATTGGTACATAAATATGTCAATTACAAATGAGTGCAATAAAGTAAGGTAAGGATATAGAGAATACCTGAAGGGAATGGGTTTACTTTTTTTTTTTTTTTTTTAACTTTAGTCAGGGATGACTGACCAATAAGGAGAAATTTTATTTGAAATTTGAAAGAAATGAGCAAATGATGCAAGAATTGGGAGAAAGGGAGATTTAAGAAAAGAACAAATGTGAAGGTCTTGAGAGAGGATAAAATATTCTGGAGGCTTTCAAGGAATATCAAACTGGCTGGTTTGTCTAGAAAAAAGTAAAAAAGTGACAGAGTTCATGGAAGTAATATTAGAGAAAGCAATGGGCTAGATCATACAGGTCCTACTAGGGCATGAAAAAGAGTCTGGATTTAGTCTGACCAGGATGAGAGAACACTGGAGGTACTGACGTCAAGGAGTGACGTATTTTAAATGGGTAAGGCTATCTTCTGTGTTGGGGAATGACTGAGGTGTGGAGGTGCAAAGGGGGAAGACAGAAGATCTGTGAGAAGAATAGTAATTCAGGTGACAGAATTTAATGACTTGAACCTGGTAGAGCTAGTTCAGATTCAAGATATAATTTAAAGATACACCCCACAGGAATTACTGATGAATAATGGCATGAGGGTGGTGAAAGAAATAGAAGAGTTGAGGGTAAGTCCAGTGACTTTTTCCAATGAAAAACTAGAGGGAAGGACTTAATGTTTAGTTATTTGAGAAAGAGTGTGGGAGAAGCAGTTTTGGTAGTAAAAAATGAATAAATAATGACTAGACATAAATATATTAAACTTGGGAGGTCCATTCACATTCCAGTAGACATGGCAGTGAAATACATAAGTCAAGATTTCAGAGGTCTGGATCAGAGTTATGGCAGCTGTCAGCATACAGCTGCATGTAAAGCCGTGAAAAGGAATGAAATCATCTAGGAAGTGAGTATAAATTGAGAAGGAAAAATGGTCCTAGGACTGGTACTTCAATGTCTACACTTCAGTGACAGAGATGAAGAGCAATTCTTAAAGTAGGAGAAAAACCAAGAGGTTTACCATGCTGTAAATCAAGTGCAAAAACTGTACCAAAAAGAAAAGTATCAAATTAGCCAAATGATAAGATCACATAAGAAAACAACTTTGATTAGTCAGATTAAGTGACTGATACTGTTTGCGACACTCTTTTCTTGCTTTTCCTTTCTCTTTTTCAATAATTAAGATATATTTAGAAAGGAATACTTAATTTTTAGGGCATTTCCAAATGAAGAGAAAGATGTTTTAAAATATGTCTGGGTAAGCCTTATGATGTATTATTTACATTCTGTATTTGCAATAGTCTCTGGGAGAATTTTCAGGCAAAGTATGTCCAAAGGAAATGTACTTTTGCAATGTAAGTGCATATTGAAATTTTCTGCTAAATGTAATATCCACCTTAGAAATTAAGGTTAATAGCCCATCATTTTCTGTTAAAATTTTTTAAAAATCTCTTAAAAGCAGAGAAATAATAAAATTCAAGTGTTCTAAACCATGTATGACTGTGTTAGAAAAAAATGAGTCATTTTAATTCATATTGTGCTTTGAAAAGGCAGATTTTAAAATATTTTATATACAGAATATTTAGGAGAGATTTATTAGGCTTTTCTGTTAGAACCAGAACTATGCTACTTTTCAAGTCTGGGTTCAAAGTCATAAGACACTGGTTTCAACAAATTGAATAAATATTACAACATCCACTTTCATTTTTATTTCTATGATATATGACTTTGTGTTAACTATGATATTTACATTTCCTCAGTAACTCCTTTATTTCTTTAGAGGAATATATTTTATTCCTTTATTACATTCCTTTGGTAGCATTAGAAGCTAGAGGCTTCAGGGAAGACATTACTTATAAATACTGTAGTGACATGAATCGTAATATTTTAAATACTCATCTAAGATTAGAAAAATCTTTATTTAAGGGCAGATGTATATGAGTTATTGGACTTAAAATCTGTAATATCTGAAATTTTCTGTTTCTCATGCCACTTTCATTGTTATTGTCCTTAAAAAGAATGAAAACAATCAAATCACAAAAAAACCCTCTGATCTTTTAAATCTATTCATTCATGTTTTTATAATTTTCTTAGCATATTTCCCTAAATATAGATATATTTTTAAGTTTTGTATTTATATTACAATCTCACATAAATAAATGTTTTATTAGAAATTAGTATTTAAATTTAATTACATTGGGTCTCAGGATGTCTCAGAATGTTAAATAAGAAAATTTAGTTCTCATTCTGGAAAATATACCACAAGGCTCTTCTGAGTATCTGGGAAACAGTTTCCGTTTAGAACAATATTTAATATGCACAATACACACAGAAGACCTAGATATTTCCCTTTTGCCATCTTTAATGGTCTAGGATCATTGTGGAGAAGGTTTAGATCACTCACTATATAAATTAAGACCATATTGAAGGGTTCTTCATTGAGACCCAGCTTTCCCTTCATTCAGAAGATGGTTCTAGAACTGGGGAAGAGTCTTGCATCTTTATGATAGTAACTCAAGTTAGATTTCTGTCCACTTGGCCTAAATCTCTATATTTATGTGTTAAAGAGATCTTCAATACATGAACAATTTTTCACGTGTTTTAATTCTTAGAGGGAAGGGTATAGCTCAGTTGGTAGACTGCATGCTTAGCATGCATGAGGTCCTGGGTATCAATCCCCAGTACCTCCATTAAGTAAGTAAGTAAATAAACCTCATTCCCTCCCCCTTCAAAAAATGTATGCAATGTTTTAATTCTTAGGGACCCTGAAATCAATTCAAACCACTTTAATAGCATTGCATCCCTAGCTTATTGTGACTGTATTCTCATTTTCTGTGTAGCACCACCAATTCAATATCTTTTTTTTTCAATTTTTTAAAATTGAATTATAGTCAGTTTACAATGTTGTGTCAACTTCTGGTGTACAGAACAATTTTTCAGTCATACATGAATATACATATATTCATTTTCATATTCTTTTTCACCATGAGCTACTATAAGATCTTGATATATTTCCCTGTGCTATACAGTATAAACTTGTTTATCTATTCTATATATACCTGTCAGTATCTAAAATCTCGAACTCCCAGTCTATCCCTTCCCATCCTCCTCCCCGCTGGCAACCACAAGTTTGTATTCGATGTCTATGAGTCTGTTTCTGTTTTATATTTAAGTTTATTTGTAATGTCCATCGACAGATGACTGGGTAAAGAAGTTGTGGTATATTTATACAATGGAATACAATTCAGCCATAAAAATGGCAACATAATGCCATTTGCAGCAACATGGATGTCCCTGGAGAATGTCATTCTAAGTGAAGTAAGCCAGAAAGAGAAAGAAAAATACCATATAATATCACTCATATATGCAATCAATATCTCCTTTTATATTCACCCTCATCCCCATCCTACAGGTATTCAAACACAAGGTTCCCTTCTCACCAAGGCAGTTTTAATGCCCTGGAGGTAATGTCCTACCACTCTTCTGAGGATTATGATTCACATATAGCTGAGTAGGCTGCACATAACAGAACTACTTCAACAGTTTCATTTTCTCTTATTCATACCCTTTTACACACCAACAAAGTTCTGGCATTGTAACATATGTATCACACAAAATGGTGATAGATAGTCTCCATTTAGCCAAATAAGCAGACAATAAACATCACTCCTGTGGGAACAGTGAAAATCACTGAATTTTTAAAAACCCTGTTCATAGCTTGTGAAAGAGAAAGTGATAGTTCCTACTTGGTTCCTGAGACCTTGTCCAGGAGGATAGATCATAACAGAAATTCTTTAACATCTGTCCTCAGAGTTCCAGTGACTGTACTGCTAAGTCCTGCTTCTGACAAGGGCTGTTTCCTATACTTTGAAGTAACTATTTAGTTGCCTCTTCTAACTTCTAGAGGTTGCCCAAATTCCTCGATTCATGATCTCTTCCTTCATCTTCAAAGTATATCATTCCAACCTCTGGTTACGTAGTTGCATCTTTTTCTGACTTTGACTCTATGGACTCCTTCTTAACAGGCACCTTTGTGATTACATTGTGTCTACCTAGATAATCCAGGATAATCTCCCCATCTCAAGATCCTTGATGTATCACATCTTCAAATTCCTTTCTGCCATATAAGGTAACATATACATTGTTACCTTATCAATGTTTAAAGGTGTGAACATTTCTGATGGGTCATCACCTAGCCTACCAGTCATCCTTTGTAGTCATGTTAGACCTTAAATATGTTCCTGATTGTCCTTGGCCCAAAGATAGCTTAAAGTTGGAAGACATAACCCTAAAAGTTCTTGAATGATCAGGCTATGGCCTTACCAAAAGTGTCCTAGGAGGGGAAGGGAGAGACTTAGCAAGATTGAGGCCCACTGCAATTGCATACTTCCAGGAAGGAATCAATCCTTTTACTAGCCACTGTAATATTTCTGTTTTGCTGATCAAAAAGAATGGTTGAGGCTACTATTTTGAATAATATATGAGATGTGAAAGTACTTCACAAGTTTAGACACTGAAATGACTCAGAGGAATCACAGAACACATTCTTATAAAGCTTTTATTTAAAGGCAATATATATAGTGCAGCAACGAGACAGTACAGGTAATACTGGGGGAGTCTGAGAGACTTTCAGAAGTAAGCTCTGCAGAGGCTTTATGTGCACATGCATATGTTTTGTCTCCAATGTGAATCCCTACCTGTGTTTTGAATCTTAACTCTGGGAGAGCTCAAGGCAGATGTTTCCAGACAGATTTTTGGTTATGTAGTCTAGTCAGGTTGTCTAATCTGTTATGCCTTTTGAAAACCATCAGTGAACAAATTGACCCTGGGGCAGCCAAGTGAATTTTGCACTTTAAATAGCATGTCATAAATAAATTCTACTCTTTATCTTGGCTAAGAGTCAAAACCATTCATACTGGCATTCCCAAAGATAAGGATGGAGTTTACCAGTTCAGCTGTAAATTAACACTCTCATACAAAGTCAACCCCTGACACCTGAATAAGTCTTCTTAATTATTAATTGCTATAATTATCTTCCCATGCATTTTTTGCAATATTTATAGAACAAAAAAGCAAAAGGACAACTGTTTTTGCATCATCAAATGAGGTGTAGGTAAATCAGTTAAATTATTCTAATTATAATCAGTATCACACTAAATAGCAATTGCATTGCTCGCTAATCTAAAATTATTACAAAAGAAGTCATTTAGAATTATAATAGGATTTTTAGGGTTTCCTAACAAAAGCAATCCTACCATGTATTATCAAATTTTGTTATAGATTGTGATATGTCAGGAGTCAAATTGTTACTTCTGGATTCCAAGTATCTTATGGGGCATAGCCATATGACCTATTTCAAACTACAAGATTATACTGACTAGGTTTCATGATGAACCTTATATTTAAGTAATCCCTCAACCATCCCCTAGTTCCATTTCCCAAAACATACACAAGTAAATTATTGGTTACACTGAATAGGTTTCAACTACTCTATTAGGTATGTCTGGTGTTTGTTTATACAGGGGGTCTTGGCAGCTGGGGAGCACCTATGCAAATTACATTCTCCATTTAGGAATTCCCATAGACTAAGTGGATCTTAAACCTTCTATAAAGTTCATTGCTTTTACTTCCATTGCCAAGATCCAGACCATTGTCCTCGACTTACCTCTGTTTTCATCTCAAGGTGCATTCTTAACAGACCCTCTTAGTTCAGTGTCCATGTTCTTTTCCATCGTTACTCCTATCATGCTTTTCATCCTTTAAGGTTACTTTATCCATTTTTCAAAGAAGCGTAATCTGTCTAGGCTATCTGCATCCTTTCCCTTTCTCCTGAAATAAATCCCCATTTTAAGCGGCCAATAAAGGCCAGTTAGACTTTTTCCTCAGTGTGTCTCTCTTTAGTGAAGGCAATTTTGGCTTGCCCAAGGACTCCTAGACCTGTGACAGTTTCTCCCAGAGCCCTTTTAGGTTGGCTATTTCGGTAAATGTTAGTTTATTTACCAAATATGTTATTGCTTTAGAATGTATGGTTAATAATTACAAATTGACCACATATTTTGGATTCAAAATGTTGAATTTCCCAGGGCAATTATCATATGGGCTGAAGTTATCAAAATATAATTTAGTTTGAGTATGTCAAAAGGTTTCTCACAGGCATCCTTGGCAGCCATGGGAGCTATGAGAAACAAGAATGTGTGTCACCAAATTACCCCTAAACTAATATTGGTTTCTGTTTTGCACATATTCTTTACCTTAGCAATTTCCCTCTATCTATAAAAAAAAATGCTCTATTGTAGTAAGACACATAATGTTGATAAGTCAGGAATTGAACAGGTGTTTTGACACAATGGGTATCTTGAGTCTCAAGATAATATTTATCCCTTTGTAACAGAAGCAGTTGCAACTAAATCCCAATAACAAGCTAGCAATTGCTTTTAAATAGTGTATAAGAAGTTACAAGAACTTCTTAAAGTTATATACTATTTTTAAAGTTAAAACTGCAGCAGTAAATTTGTCCAAAATCCCAATGATCCCTCCTGGGTGGTAGTTACAGGCTTTCGTCTGATATCTGATCATTGCAGCCATAAGTTTCAGGCACTTCCAAGATCATTTGAGCGTGGGGTCTGCACATGTTGGATTGCACCATGTTATTTTAAGCCCCAAGAAAGCTTGCTCTTGGAAAATAAAGTAAGATTTAACTTTTTCTGGTAACTTGGAATAGCTACTAATAAAGTCCTAAGTGTGTCATAAGGTATCTTTAGAAACTAAACAACCCCAAAATCTGCATTCCTCTTGATTGATTTTGGAACAGAGATAATAAATTATTTTTGATTGTCTGAGCAATGTCTCCATTGCTCTCTATTTAAGTGATACCAAGAAATTTTACACTGTTCTGAGCTCTGTATTTTATTTGGGTTAATTATCCATCCTCTGCTGGGTATATGATTAATAAGTATTCTTAATTATTTCTTGGCTTAGTCTTCAGATTGAGACATCAACATTGTATAATTAATACAATGAATAACAGTACTTTCTGACTAAATCCAATATATAGCTCTTCTCACCATGTTGTGGCAATCAGCAAGAGAAATTAGATATTCTTGTGGTTAAACAGTGAATGCATATTAGAGCCAATCCAGATGAATGTAAATCAGTTTTAACTTTGTTTTAAATAGGAAAAGAAGGTAAGAGCCAAACCAAGCAAGCTACGTCTTTTAGTTTGTGGCATATTTTGAATTGTTGATACCATATCGGTACAGCTGATGCTTTTGAAGTCACCACTTTATGCTATCCTCTATGACATAGTTATCTTTCAAAATTCATCAGCTTTTTAGGGGCCATGCTGGACTATTAAACAAGGAGTTCTGTGATACTAATATATTTGCATCTAATAGTTCCTTTATTAAACCAGAATATTTATAGCCCCAGGTATCTTAGATTGTTTTAAATGAAGCACCTGAGTACATTTAGATTATTAGAAGTGTTCCCATGTAGAGTGTCCAATCAGAACAATCTGAAAAGCAGAATTGCCCCTATCATTCCTTTTTCCTATATATTGGATAAGGAAGAACTCCTCCATTTAGATATCACATTATAAATAAAACATTCTGGCAATGTTGAACCAATACTATACTCTAACTTTTCATTAGCAAGTTTATAAAGGACAGTACACTAACACCAGTTTCCAGCAACTGTAATACATTTTTTTTTCATCAGCCCCAGGCCATTGTACCCATCTCAATGTAAATGACCTTGGATCCCCTACTAAGGATTGTGCCAAGACCCTGGCCCTCTTGCCTTCAGAATCTTGATTCCCTCCCATTTTAACTGGCATTGACTCTGAAAGAATGGTAGACTCAGTTTTCTATAATCATCAGATTTTTAAAAACGAATCAAAGCCAAGATAAAGTAAGTGAATTTTTCATGGTCCTTTAACAAACTGAGTAGTTGGCTGGGCTTGATGATTTAGTCTCTAATAGTCATCCATTAAAAGTTTAGTAGCCACTCCATCTATTTCTTCCCTTTTTTTTTAATGTCATTTTCAACTCCTGAGTAATAGTTTAATTATCTCAGGGTTTTTCACACTTTTCCTTTCTCATTGCTCCCTTTCCTTTGCATAATCCTGAAAAAGTTCCCATTACTTAGCTCCATTTGGGGGCTTAAAATCCCTAACAGCTTCCCACACATCATCTTTTCTCCTCAACAATAAAATCAATATGGGGCACAAATAATTAGAGTCCCTTTTATCAGTCCCTCCCCCCTTTTGGTGAGGGGAACAGAAATAGTGAAAATCTTAATATCATACAGAAAGTACACGTCATAGTGTTGTAGCTCTAGCTAGCTGCTGCTCTGTTACCATCACTTTCACTAGAACACATTAAAAAAATACAGCACATTCTTGTCTGAGTTCCCGTTCTTAAAAATTTGTTTTGTGATACATTTAACTATTCACCCTGCCTGGATATGAACTTAATGTCTCATTTACAGTTTTCCTCTTGTCGATGGATGTAGTGTGTGCACAGCCTAAACCCAGCAATGGCCAGAAAGTCAACCTGGAAACAATGATCCCTCCCCCTTGACTTTATTTCTCCCAAACCTTGTCTTATCCATCATTATTTAAATTATTTTGGCAGGGATGGCTTCAAATATCCCACTTTCATTGCCAACTGCAAAGATTCCATAAATTTTGATCTTTAAAAATGTCTCAAAAGTTGTACACAACATCTTCACATAAGGCTTATTTTAAAAGCAACAAAAAGAATACAGGAAAGCAATGGGATTCAAAAGACAAGCAGGTGCAAGCTCTCAGAATCCTTATTCACACACAGATGTTCTTTGTCCCCAAATTGAACCACCAATAATTGTACAATGAATCTTGATTTCAGAAAAATTCAACACAGAATGGATTTGCCTGTTGGGTTTCTATGGTCCTCTGATCACATATTCAAGCCAGGCTGCCTAACCAGTTATACCAGCTGAAAACCATCAATGAAAAAACTGGTCCTGAAGTTCCTGATGTTGGTAGATAATGCCTAACAGAAGAGCACAACTGTGGTCCATCAGTATCTGGGGGAGAGCCTGGCCTCAAGGAGGGGACCTGGGAAGCCACTTCAGTATTCACTACAAACAATTAGCATTTCTAGGGTATGTCTTGGTATCAACATATACTTCATCTTATTACAAAGTGAGAATAAAGAAGTTATTTGTTCAGTGCTTCCTATGTAGCAGATGCTATTATACTATGGGCTTTACACGCATTATCTCTGATCATAGCAAAATATTTATTAGTTTCATTTTCATATGAGGACACTAGGGCTCATAAACTCAGACTGGTAACTACTTGTCCTAGTCCACCCAGCTAGTTAAGTGGTGGAGCCAGCTGTGTCATCATCGTCAGTCCATTTAACCCCCAGTTCACCACAGAGCAAGTGGAACACACAATCAGGATGCTTAGAAGAGAATTAATGTTCTCTTCATTAATCAAACATCAATTTGATATTGCAAGACTCTTAGTCCTCAAAGAGGGATAAGATTATGTTCAGTAAACTGAGCTTCTTACGTAAGGAAAGATGCCCAAGAACAATTAATGAAATATTTAACAAGGATTGAGATGAAATAGAACCTCTGGTGGCCCAGAAGTGGCTGAGTAAATGAAGATTTTCACTGTGCATTACAAATCAAAGACAATTAAATTGTTACCCTATCTTTAAAAACAAACAAACAAACAAATAAAACAAAAGACTAGTCCTGGGAAATTGCAAACTCATCAGGGAGGTTTGGACTTCAAATGGCACATCATAAAGTACCCTGCCTTTGCAACAGCCAAGAGTTAACAGCTGGATATTCAGGCTTCTCAGGATATAGTTTCCCTAGTCCAGCTGTGAATTCAATCTCTCTTAAAGAGAAAGACTAAAAAGTGTCTATATTAAAACCAAAGGTATTCTGTTTATCTAAGTATAGCATAAAGGAAATGAACAGACGACCTAAAATAGACAGAATATCAGACATAAAACTAAAAAAGTAATAGCTTCCATTATATAACTAGGATGCCTACAAATACAAAATCAATTTATGTAAAATATTTAAAAAAACTTAGATTATTCATTCAAGAGAAAACTTGAATAGCCATCAGGCATATAAAAAAGATGCTTACCATCATTAGAAGTAAACAAACTAAAAATCAAAGTAACTGGTAGAATTTTTCCCTATGTCTGTTTGATAAAACTTTTTAAAGCCTGAGAGTATCAATCATTGCCAAGCATTTAAAACAGTAAGAAATTTGCATCCGAGGCATAAATGTAAACTTATATTGAGTGGTGTAAATAATTTATGCCAATATTTTAGATGACAATGTGGTCTTTTTTAGTAAATTTAACAATACTTCTATTACTCAGCAATTCCACTTCTGGGCATATGAACTAGAGCAGTTTTTTTTTTTTAACTTAGTGATGACTTATAGTAAGAAATGCATTTAATATTATAACATTGTAAACCCATACATGCTTACAATTATTTGTGTCCATTACAAATAATTCTGTGTGTAACAAAAGGATAATAATATACTTCCACAATACTTATATGTGTATAAACAAAAGTTCAATGAAATAATATATGCCCTAACAATTTGAGATGAACAATGAAACTATTGCATGGTTTACTTTTTTCTGTTCATTTTTAATCCACCCCATTCCATTCACCAATGTAGGACATAACCTTCTACATTACCTTGGTGATCCTCTGAATTGTGGTGAGTCGGACTGGAAAACACTACTCTATACAAGTGTATAGAATATGGTACTCCTATACATGTGTATGTAAGTGACATAGATAAGAATTTGAAATGAGCAATGCTTATTACAATGAAAATGGAAAAGAATCTTTCAAAACATAAATTATTATGCATACTAGTATACTATGTAGTAATGAAAATAAAATACCTGGAACTAAAATATATATAATAATAAATACAAATTTCACATATATAATATCAAGCATAAAATAAAGTTGCTACAGTATGTAGAAAATATGATTCTATTTATAATTTTAAAATATGCAAAACTAATCAGTTTGTGTGTATATGTGAGATAGAGAGAGATCAATAAAAAACAAAGTAGTGATAAGCAGTGTATTTGATACACTGATTGTTCTCTGGTAAGAGCACACAGGTGGTTTCAAAGCATACTAGTCTGCTCCTAAATTTTGATATATATATATGTAACTGTTAAACTGACGTTCATTTTAACCTTACTATTAACATATGATTTACATTTATCATCCTTGGTAGTCAATATTTAATAAAATAATTTTTGAAGATATAATTTAAATATACATATATGAGTTTAAAGTAAATTTAAATGTATAAGCAATGACTGATCTAAAAGTCTACTACAAAGACTATCATTGGTCAGATACAAACGTGTTCTCCTCATTTAGACAATTAAAAGCATTCTGGCCTCAACATTAGTCTATTTTAGCTTCCTTTTTTTTTTTAATCAAAAGACACTATACTCCTTTATATATTCCTGAAAGAATGGAAATTGTTTTCAAATATATATTCTAGTACTATGGTAAAATGTTTGGAGACAAATAAGGCTAGTAGAAAATATTTTTTTCTTTTCCTTATATGTATGCAACAGCAATAACAATAACATTTATCATTTGCCATATGTCTTTGGTATCTTAACTCATTTGATCCTTAAGAACTTTGTGAGAGAGAATTTATCTCCATTATGCAGAGAAGACAACTGAGGCACAGAACAGTTAAGTAAAGTAACCAAGCACACACCACAAGAAAATTGTGGAACAATGGCTTGATTGACTTCAAATTTCAGTTTATGGAAAGAAAAAAAAACATAGGACACAAGTCCCAGGACTTCGTACGGTGCTAATAAAAAGTTAGAAACAACTGTAATTAAATTGTTTGATTGGTATTCATGACCAAATTATATATTTGCAGTATTTAAATACTCTGTATTATTAAATATTCTAATGTGATATCCTTTAAACTGCCCCCATGCAAATATTTCTAATTTGACACTAACCATGTATATGTGCATGTCAATTTCATTATAGTATCATGTATATATATTTATCATATATATGTATATTTGTTGGTTTTCCTAATGAATGCAATGATATTCTTTCATGTTATTATATCCACTTTTGTGCACTTTTCTGATGTATTTCAAATAGTTAATATATGCTTTTAAAAAAATCTTTATTTTTTAATGCCATATGTCCAACCTTATAAATAAATGTGTTCCACAACAAAGATTTCTCAATGGCTCAGCCCATAGCATAGGAAGATCATGCATACATTTAAGTCACATTTTATAATACAAAGTTATCACAAAACTATATATTTGAAGTCAGACTGTGGAACATATAAGGTTAAAATCATGGATTTCAGTAGGCAAGAGGAAAAAACTGCCCTGTGAAAACAAAAGAAATATCCTGTTGCTTCCTGAATATTTGCATGTGAAAATGAAACCACAGATTTCTCCTCAAGAATTTCCTGTCATCTCAAGTTAAATGAAGGTGAAATATACATGAAGGTGAAATGCAGGTGCATGTGTATGTGTATTTGTGATTCAAATTAGCATCGATATTAGTTTTTGTCAATTGCATTTTGTGTTTGTATGAATGGCTATCTGTGGCATCTGTTGTGGGACCAATGAGAATAGGAACCTGGCGAGTCAAGCTTTTTGACTTTTGTTGTTCTGGATGTGTGTGCTTATGTTCTGTCATTCCACAGAATGAGAAGTTTCTTTTAAGCAGAACAGACTCTGCTGCTTTGGGAGTTTTACTGTCTTGTATAACTTTTAAAGTCATTTCATGAAAAGATTCTTCTGGAAAGAAAAATTTTAATAGATACTATGCCGAGTAAAAGAAGTGGTTCTTACTATAACTCAGCTTTTGAACAATATTGAACAAATCAAATTTCTACCACGTAAAATATTTTAATTGTAAAATGAGAGACATCTCTATCTTTTTCTCTCTCTACCATTCACTACACCATGAATATATTGGAAAATGCAATACATGTCCATCACCTACCCCCTTGTTGAGCTATCCTTCTTCTTAATTAGAGTACATTATCTAAAAGAAACTCTAGAATTCAAAACAAAAATCTGTAAGATATTACTTGTAAGTTTAATAAAAGAGTTCATGGAGTCCATAGACTGAATGTTCTACTCTTTATTCCAACATTTAGTTGTCAGATTCTGGGAGTATTTTCTTATGACCATTGTCCCCAGATCCAGAGATATTCAAGTTTCCTGATTGCTGGAGCTACCAGATTCTGCTAGGTACAGCCTCATTAACTAACCTCTCATTTCTAATTTATTCTTGGGTGGATTTACCTATGTCTGTTCCACAACTACCGTGCCTCCTGAGATACCTAAACCCTCTAATTCTCGATCTTCTCTGAACCTGTTCAGGATAAATTGCCTTGAGTCGTAAGATATCTACTGTGGCCAGCATTTAGGTTTCATCTTTTTCTACTCTTCTACGTTGAGTTACTGATTCTTCCTTTTAATTTTACCCTTTAAAAACTGTATTGATATCTCTCATCACCTATTGTCCCTTTCATTCTCTTTGTCCCTTAGAGTGAAATTCAGAAGGAAGAGGAGGTACAAGCATGTATTAATTTTCCATGTTTAATTAGAAGTCTGAACATGTTATTCCATGTTACTGGTATCCATTAGCCATAGATTTAAAACCTACAGAAAGGTTGTTAAAATTTCTACTACTATGTAGAACAATGCAACATAAATTTTAGCCTTTCTATGTTGGTGCAAGAGTTATAACAGAATGAAGATTATAGCAGTGTTCATTTCTTTAAACATTTGATATACTGAATGAGCAACGTGTGGTCCTCGTTGACTGAAATTCTGATAGACCCATATTGCTGGAACCAAAGCTTCTGTAATAGCATTTATTGTTTGCGGACTTCGTAATGATGGCCATTCTGACTGGTGTAAGGTGTTATTTCAATAAGCATACTATACGCTTCCTGCTATTTCATAACCCATATTATTGGCAGAATGATACTTTCTATAATACGTCAATGTCCTGAATAAAATATTTCCTTTGCTTCCCATTCAAAAAGATAAGTGGAATTCAAATTCCTTCAGGTAGAGGGAAGAAGCTTGCACAATTTGGCTATTTGCCTTCACCAAACGTTTCAAATTCATTTGCTTTTACTGCAACCCCCACTCTGTGTGCTCAAGGCACAATGTTACAACTACTTCGCTCATGTAATATCCCAAGCACTTTCCTAACTGAAAATCTCAATTCTTATTGTTTTCTCAGTCTAGAACACTCCTCCAATCCTCTTGCTATTTTTCATACTGTTTATACTTTAGGATTCTATAATAATACTTCTTCAGAGAACCGTAACTGGTGCTTTCCCACTAAATCAGCCCTCATTGCCATATGTCTTTATCATACTTTTTTCTTTTTCTTCATGGTACGTCTCAGAGTCTGTAATGATATAATTATTAGTGTGATTATTTATTTATGGTTATTTCTCCCACTGGACTGTGAATTTTCAGGGGGAAGTGATCTTTGCTCATCCTTGTACTTCCTGTAATCTCTCAGTGCCTGGCACTTAATAGGTACTTGACTATATATGAAATAATAATAATAAACATATAAATATAACATCACTTGGATGATACACACACCTCTGGGTAGTTACTGTGTGCCAGGCCCACATACTAGATTCTGCTGGTACAAATATATAAAGTAGAGTTGCTCTTCTGCTAGAACATACAGTCTGACAATTAGGACAAGCATATAATCAAACAAATGTACAAACCTGTATTTTAAAGAATGAAAAATTGAGTGACTACACTGTTTGATGGTACCATGGCATTTATAGGCACATGAGCTCCCTTTGGAAGAATGGGTCAGTCAGTGTTTGTTAATTTAAGATGAGGGAAGTAGCAAAGAGCTTATAACTGCCACCGTGAGAAGCTCCACAGAAAAAGGAGTGAGGAAGATGTGTGCAATTGAATTTTACCCTGTAATTATAGGAACCCAATTAAAAAATTAAGGCAAAGACTTGATGAGTTTGTTTGTGTGTGTGTGTGTGTGTGTGTGTGTGTTAGAAAGACCATTTGAAAACAGGATGAAGTCTTCCTAATTAAAGGTTGGTCCACAGTCAGCGACACAAGCATCTCTTGGGAGTTGGACAGGAGACTCTCAGGCCTGTCCAGAATTACTGTATTGGAATCCACATTTTAGGTGACTTTTATACACTTCTAAAGCTGGAGAAGCACTGCTATATAGGATGGGCTAGAGGGAAGAGAAGATTGGAATTGAGGGCAGTTGGAAGAGGGGTTATTTCAAAAGCCCAGAGTCTTGATGATAACCAAGAGTAAAACAGGAGCATTCCTAGTCCAAAGAAAGGTCTAAATTTAAGTATACGTGAAATGCAATCTTTCCAAATTAGTCCATGTCCAAGGATCCCATGTTATTCCACTCTGGTGGATTAGAATATTGTTCAGCAAGTTTCACTCTCTATTCTCTTCTCCCACCTCCATGGAAGAAAATGCTGAAGAAAAGACTTACCTTACCAATATTGATGCTTCTGTTTTATTGCTGGTTATCACCCTCATGTTTGTCCCTTGACTTTTGTCTTGATCATGCTATGTTTTGGGCAATGGGATATTAGCCAACACGGAACAAGCAGATAATTTCAATATATTTGCATGTTGAGCATTTTCCTTCTTTTCCTTCTGCCACTTTCAAGAGAAAAACATGCACTGGGTGACCAGCTAGGATGAGAGTCACATAAAGGTGACCTGACTGAATAATGCTTTTCAAACATACTACAGCTATTCTTAGATGTTTCTTATTTCATATATACTTTCAGATCATCTACCTCAGTAACAACAGCAGCAACAACAAAAAACTGTTGAACTACTGAATGAATAACATGAATTGCATTAATTTGGGAATACTGGAATTTTTATATTAAGTTTTCCCATCTAAGAACATCTGATTTTATGCCCTTGGAAGATTTTATATTTTGAATATGTGCCACGTAACATTTTTATAAAGCTTACTACAAAGATTTTACAATTTTATTGATACCATATATGTGATACTTTGCTTTCCTAGGTATTTTATTTTAGTACAAATAGAGAAAAGCAGTTGATTTAAAAATATTCCTGTATTCACTTTGCTGAATTGGTCTTGTTTCTCTAGGGAATCATGGTTAATACAAAGAGGAAGCAATTTTCTTCTTAAATTTTCTATTTTTCTAAGTGTAAAGAATTTTGTTTTATTATTTCTCATGATTTCTAGGGCTCAGGAATTTAGAATGGGCTTAACTAAGCCATTCCCACTCAGGTTGTCTCATGTGGCTGGAGCTGGAATAGCAGGTGCCTGCAGTAGATGGGAGCTGGCCCTGCCTGGTTGTCTCTATCTCTTCGTGTAGTTTCAATGATTTCCCATGTGGTTGTTCCATTTGTGGTGCTTACAGAGCAGTCAGACAATTCACATGAAGACGCAGGGCTACAGTAAAAGGAATCCAGAGAGACAGGTTGAAGTGGCACAGGATCTACATCTAGAAGGCAGCTGTATCACTTCCACTATACACAGCTGTCAATAGCCATTAAGGTTGGCACAGTTGCAAAAGGACTAGAAATGGGATCAATATAATTTACATATATATAATCACTGGAGTTTTAAATCTGCTGTTGGAGAAAGAGTGATCATGTATTCATTTGCACACAAGTTAGTTAAAATGTGTTAGGCACATACATTGTTTTATCATTATGGTTTACAAGTTTGACAGAGAGAGAACAGAATTTACAGATACCAATAAAGAGGTACACTGTATAATATTTTTTTCAACTGTTAAATTCTCCTTTTTATAATCTTTCCTGTAGAGCAAGATAGAGCATTAGTCTCTAGGATGTTTTCTGAGCAGAGTTAAAATTATGATTCTGCCAATGAGAGATATTTGCAGAAGATTTGGAAGACAGAATAGAAATTAAAATTATTCTTAGATCAGAGCTGAAGACAATTTCAGGGGAACTTGGCAAAGTGTGAGTTTGCAGTGGCTTCTGGCAAACAATACCAAATCACTTCTGTGTTACAGTGTGGGGAGAATCATCACTCTGGATTTCCCAAGATAATTCAGGACCTTTACTCTTCAGTCTACCAACCATTACAAAAGCCTCTGATGCCCTGTATTAAACCCCTTATTACTGGGAATATTTAAAATAATTTTCAATTTTTCTGATAAAACTTTCTCTAATTAAACACAGAAACAACATACTTCAGAAAATGGTAGCAGCATTTACCATTTATGAAGATTATCAGTGATATTTTCCATTGACTTCTTTGCAGGTCTACTTGAAAGGCCAGGGAGCACACATTTAGCCCATAATAAAGTAACGACAGAAAAAAATACACATATAAGATAAACTCATCTAAATCTCAACATTTTTGTCTATCTATGTATAATCTATCTACCTATCAACACAACTTCCCTTACCTGTAGTCCTTTTAGTCTTTTTCCCACATGCCTCTCTTTGTCTAAATGAATATATATGTGAATTCTTGGTTAAGTAAATTTTAATCTAGCTTTATATAATTAAGGCATATTTATTTCTCATATTAGTCTTGAAATATTTACATTTAGTATTCTTAATATGAAAGATAGACACACAAAAACTTTTTTCTGAAAGGACAAACTATGTGCCTTCTATAGATTCAAAGTACATAATGGAGTATTAAAGGTTGTGAGAATCTTTTATCAAATATTCCATAACTATATTTAAGCGGATATCCCTAATTCTTCTTGATAAAAGAAATTCTGCTAAACTCTTCATCCTAGAAAAGGCTGACACAGATGTTTGATCAGAGCTGTCAAGCATTCTAAGTTATTAGCAGAACAGATTAATTTATTTTCAGTTTTTTTTAACAACTTACACTGATATCAATACTACCCAAAGTCATCACATAATCACTGTGCTGTGAAAATAAAGTCAAACACATCATTAAATATGTTGATCAGACACCCTTAGTGTGAAAGGGGAGAAGTATTATAGAGAGACCAGCTGTTTTCTCAGGAAGAGAGAGATGAACAAAAGAAGGAGCAAGAAGAGAGAGAGAGAGCATGAGGGAGCACCAGAGTGAGAGAGCAATAGAGAGAGAAAAGCAGGTCTATTTATGGAACATGTGGCATTCCCAGGAGGAAATGAAAACATATCCCAATATGTAAGTATTCTAATATGTGTATGCATCCTAATAAAATCAGCATTTACATTGCACGTATACAATGTTACTTTTATATCAAAGAAAATTCCTGAGAACCAAATGAAGTCATTTAAGTATACAATTTCATAACATATTCAGAGTCTCATATTTTTATAGACTTGCTTCTTTAACTGCCCAAGATTCATTAGTTTATAATTCTGCTACTCATTTTCATCAACGTTTGAATTCTCAATTGAGATGTGATATTTCACTCCTGCTACTATGTCAATCTGGAACCTTTTCCAAAATATATTAAATTTAAATTAAAAAGCCTTACTGAATAAAATAATTTATAGCATATTAATTAGTTTCAAATTAACATTAAATGGTCTTTGTCTTTTTCAGATAATAATAACTGAGACTTCTTTGCTCAGGTTTTTAAAAATCAAAATTATCCCTGTACTTCAAAACCAGGACAGGAAGGAGGAATGTTAATGAAGTGTTACTATATGGAATAAAATCTTCTCTATGGGAGAAAAATTATGTTAGGGTCCTTTGCTAATTTGATGTACCCAACATTAAAGAGCAGTTCCTTGAGGATATCTGACAGATCAGATGCTTTTCAGTTGAAACTGCTGGCACCCATTCTCTGGGCCTTCAGGATTCTGGAGGCTAGACATCCAAGACCAAGATGTCAGCAAGTTTAGTTTCCCCTGAAGCCCGTCTTTTCTTGGCTTGCAGACACTGCTTTCTTGGTATAGCCTCATATAGTTGTTCCTCTATGCACACTTTTGTTGTTGTTGTTCTGTTTTGTTATTTTTCTATTTTATTAATTAAAAAGGAAAGTTTCTAGCCAAAATCCATAAATCAATGACAGAAAAATAAAAAGGGAGAAATCTCCGAACTCTATGATAAAAACCTGGGAGTGCAGACAAGGTATGTGTATATTGCTGGGGAGCAGGGACAGATGGATGACCTGCCATCAGGGATAAGGTGAAGGCGTGGGAGATGCTGAAGTTGTCCTTAGTAGTGAAAGAATACCACAACTCTCATTGTTTCATACTTTCTATAAACATTCTTAAATGCTCTAAGAATGTAAAAGTTTTTGTGAGGCTTCCAAAATTTTTA